>NW_026125571.1:0-188785 GCF_943737965.1 Phodopus roborovskii
GGAAATCTTGCCAAAAGAAATCTTTAAAAATTCATTGCAATCCCCACCAAAATCCCAGCAGAATTATCCAATTTTACTGAAAGTATAATAACCTATATTAAATGGAAAAACAAAAGACTGAGAATAGCCAAAACAACCAAGTACAATAAACAAATTTCATGATGCAGCACCACTGTCAACTTGAAGCTGCACTTACAGAACTAGCCTTAAAACAGCTTTGTATTGACACAAAAATATATAGGTAGACAAAAGGAATTAAATCAAAAACCCTGATAATATCCCTCCCACCCACGATCATCTGATTTTTGATCAAACAATACAGCTAAAAGTATACAATGGGAAGAGGATCACATCTTTAACAAATTTTGCTGGCATAACTGGCTGTCGGTGTGTATATAAGACTGCAGAAAGACTGTGATGCGTATGTAAGGCAAAGGACACAGTTGGTAAGATCACACAGCAGCCCAGAGACTGGCAAATGGTCTTCTATTACCCTATATCTGACAGAGAGATGATCTCAAAAATATATAGAGAAAACAAGAAGCTAGTCACCAAAACACCAAATCACCATTTTAAAATATGGGGTACAGAACTGAATAAAAAATTATCAATAGAGGAAATAGAAAAGGCTGAAAGACACTTAAGACAGTGCTCATCATCCTTAGCTATCCGGGGAAATGCAAATAAAAACAACTCTTAGATAATGTCTTACTCCTGGTAGAATTGCTAAAATTATTAACACCAATGACAACTTATGATGGAGAGGATGTGGAGAAAGGGGAACCCTCCTTGAATGCTGTTGGGGTGCAAACTTGTACAGCCATTTTGGAGAGAATTATGGTGGTTGCTCAGTAAAATCAAAATCAGTCAATTACTGGATCAGGCAATCCCACTAGTTGGCATATATCTAAATGAACCACATCCATACAAAAAAAAAAGATCTGTTCAACTATGTTTGTAGCAAGAACCTGAAAACAACCTAGATGCCCGTCAACTGAAGAATGGATTACAAAGTCGTGGCACATTAACACAATGAAATACTACTCTGTGTGGGAAAAAATTGGAAGCTTGAAGTTCACAGGCAAATGGAGGGAATTTGAAAAAACCATCCTGAATGAGGTAACCCTGTAAAAAAATGAGGAACATGGTATGTACTCACTCATATATGGGTTTTCGACATAGATAAAGCATCAACAGTGATGGGACCTGTCATGCTGTAAACATGTTTTTCATACTGGTTAAGTAATCAAGCACTGTTGGCCAATAGGAAAGCAAGAGAGGTGGGACTAGGAGACAAAGAGGAAAGAGGAAGGAGGAAGGAGGAGTCAAGATGGAGTTGGGAGAGAGCAGGACGCCAGCCAGCTCTAAGTAAGATAACCATGTGGAAATATTTAAATAAACAGAAATGGGTTAATAATTAAGACAGAGCTAGCCAAGAAAAAACAAGTAACAGGCCAACCATATTATATAAAATACAAAGTCTCTGTGTGTTATTTGGGGCTTGTGTGGCAATGGGACAAGACTAGGTAAACAATATATGGATGTGAAGTAGTATACCCAAAGCATGCTCAACTATACCACAGATTATCTATGTTCATAGCCACATTTTTCATAATAGCCAGATCTTGGAAACAACCTATATGACTATCAAATGAAAAACAGATAAAGAGAATGTAGAGTATGTACACAATGGCATACTCCTTAGTGATCAAAAACAGTAACATCCTAAAATTTCTAGGTACATGGACAGAACCAAAATAACTACCAAGAGAAGTACCCAAAATTCAGAAAGATACATAATATATACAGTAATCATAAGTGTGTAGAAGATATAAAGTAGATAATACCCAACCAACAATCTAAAACCGCTGAGAATCAATTACACTCTTGCAGAAACAGATAGAAACATATGAATAAATGCACAGGTAATCATTTGGCCAAGCTCCTGGAGTACAATCACAGGGAGGAAGGAGCAATAATAAAAACAAAGCACTCAAGACTATGATGGCAAAACCTGCCAAATAAGCTGACCCAAGCTAGTGAGAGATCACAGAATCTGATTTGATAACGGGGGAACTACATAAGACTAAACTATGCTCCCTTAATATATGGGACAATGGTGTATCTTGGTGTAATGCTTACAAAACAAGTAAAAGACATATATAATAAGAACGTTGTGGCTCTAAAGAAGATACCAGAAAATGGAAAAATGTCCCATGTTCTTGGATAGGTAGAATAAACATAATAAAAATGGCAATCTTGCCAAAAGCAATCTACAGATTCAATGCAATCCCCATTAAAAATCCCACCACAATTCTTCACTGACCTTGAAAGGATAATAATCAACTTTATATGGAAAAACAAAAGACGCAGGATAGCCAAAACAACCCTTTACAATAAAAGAACTTCAGGAGGCATCACCATTCCTGACTTTAAGCTCTACTACAGAGATATAGTTTTGAAAGCAGCCTGGTATTGGCAAAAAATAGACAGGTAGACCAATGAAATCAAATTTAAATCCTGATATTTACCCACACACCCATGAACACCTGATTTTTGACAAAACAGCTAAAATTATACAATGGGGGCGAGGACAGCATCTTCAACAAACGGTGCTGGAACAATTGGATGACTGTGTGTAGAAGACTACAGAGATTCCCTATAAGGTCCCTCACACATGGGGGAAAGGAGAAGATCCCAAGAGCACATGGGAATTGGTAGGGGGCAGTGAATGGAGAAAGAAATAGGAGAAAGTGAAAGGGAAGAGAGGAAAGCATGTGTGACTAGGAAGATTCAGTCTGCATAGGAATAAAGACAGAAGAGAGAGAGAGAGAGAGAGAGTGAGAGAGGCAGTGAGACAGAGAGACAGAGGGAACATAAAAGAGGCAGCCATTATTGGTTTGAAGAGAAAACTGAACCAAAATAAAGTTCTAGAGACATACAAGGCTGATTCCAACTAATAATTAGAGCAACCATGAAAAGGCCACCATAAATGTCCTTCCCTAATAGTGTGATCAACAACTGACTTATCCACCATCATGGGGTCCTGATCTAGACACTGTTTGAAACAGAAAAAAACACCCATAACTAAACAGTGAGTTATACTAGAATCCAGATGCAGAGAGTGACAACAAGACCAGATTACACAAACACCTAGAGACAGCTGACCTGAACTAGGAGGAGCTAATTGGCCCCCCAGATTTATAGCTGGGAATACAGCATGGGACTGACTCAGAACCCCCTGAATATGGTTCTCAGCTAGAAGGACTGAGCAGTCTAAGGGACCTGATAGAGTGGGCCCGGGATGTATTCATGGTACACAAAATGACCTTGCAGACACATCCCACATGGAGCAATATGGCCTTAACCTAGAGAGAGAAGTCCTAGTCCCTACTTCAAATTACTTGACAGATCTACATGACCCCACCTGGATAGCATATCCCTACCTGTGGAATGTGCATTGTGCGATGGGAGGGGAGGGAGGTCAGGGTACAAGTTGGGGGGGGTGTCAGCGGGAGGGGAGGGGAGTGGGAACTGGTATCAACATGTAATATATATATATATATATGACATTTCCCTCAATTGTTGCCCTTGAGATGTTACATTTCTATTGACTAAAATTATTGCCTGCCCTTGTCATATATTCCCCCCACAAAAAAGTGCAACCAACTTAAAGGGAACTGATATTTGATCAAGATTTCTCTAAAAAAGGGAAGCAGCTTACTTTGAGAATACAATATTTATCATCCTTATTTGTTACATTCTATAAATGGTTGAGTATCTGTAGAAAAAATTTTCTGCCAAAATAAAAAAAAAAAGTTTAATGCAATTATCAATTACATTAATGAGGCAAGTCTAAACTACAGGAGAATTTTCTACACAGAAATAAATAATCAACATCACATTAGAGAAAGGAAATGAAACACGTAAAACCTACAAATATTGGACAGCATTAAACAATCACAGACACGTAAAACCTACAAATATTGGACAGCATTAAACAATCACAGATAAAAGCAATAATGCACTTAAATCAGATATTAAAACGATACTGATAATTGATAGTTTTGAACATCAAAATAACATATTTTTAATATGTTGAAAACTTGCCTATACTGACTTCAAAAAACTTCACACTTCCCTAGAGAGAACAACATTTGCAGCACAAGTTCTGATAGATATTAATAATAAAATTTGGAGTCAGCTCTCAGAGGGTGAAAGCTGATGGATCTCAGAAGCACAGCCATGTGAGCCTCTAGAGTTCTTACCTCTACCAGTGTTCAGACCAAAGGACCGATCCTGTTGTCACAAGGACTTCTCGATTGACTGCTGTCTTTATGAAAGCTCAGAATGACTGCTCAGACTGAACACCCTCACTGCAAGCCCTCTTGTCTCCTACCACATTATATTCCCCTCTGTCCAGCCATATCCCTCCTATCTCACCATAGACAGTGCTGGGATTAAAGACATGCCATCTCAATGCTGGGATAACATTTCTGTTAGCAGTTTCTCTTTTAGGTGGAGTCTTTCTCTCTCCCTCCCTCTCTCCCCTTATTAATGGCTTTCCCTCTTCCTCTCCCTATGTTTCTCTGTAGATATCTCCCTAACTCTCTCCCTTTTTCTCCAATCACTCTTTCTCTAATAGGCCAAAGTGGCACTGAGCTAGTAGATACATGTATCTTTCTCTCCTAAAAGGTGGGATTAAATCTGTGTCCCACTGCTGCCTGTTTATGGATGACCTTGCATACTTCATTTCCTGCCTGTATGGCTAACTAATGTCTTAGGTGTGTGACTAACTTGTGATTGAGTGTATGTAGTAACTAGTGGCTTTGTGTGGGTGGGCTAACTAAAGGCTTATTTGTGTGACTTGGCGCTTAACCACATGTGTAGCTAACTAATGACACATCTCTGTGTGGCACCTGCACTGCTGTCAAAGCCCGAGAAGCTGGGGATTGTGTAGATGTTAAGAACACAGGACTCTTGCTTTATATTAAGAAGGTTCTTCAGTATTTCCCTTTTAGTCTGGGGGGGCTAGCTTATATACCACAGCACTAGATGGAGGAGGGGGAACCAGACCTTTGGTTAGTCATCTCAGGTTCCAAGAACAGGTTAGTGTGCATTCAGGGTTGCAGAAGCCAAAGGAACAATAGCATTTTGCATTACAAAACATTTCTCCTATTTTCCAGCTGTTACAGCTGCCTGCCCTGAGGGCAGATGGAGGGGGAGTAAATTCTTAGTCTAGGTCTTAATTCTTACAATTCCCCCTTTTTTATTTTCTATGGAGACCCCCTAGCTTAGGTCTCGCAGAGTGTGGCACCCCTTACCGGTCTTCAGGGGCCCCAGCAACCTCATGTTTTAGGCTGGGGGGCTTCACTGCAAGTTGCCCGTCATGGGGGTACCTCATTTCTGCAGCATCTGTTAACAGACCTCATGATTATTGGGAGAGCCATGGGCCAGACTGTGTTTCTTTTGTGAAAAGAACTGTCAGACCATGCATAGCACAAGAATCCCTACCCCAACCAATACTGGCTCCAACTTGCTGAGAGACAATGTGCCATTCAAAACCTGTGACCAGCCTCCAATCTGAGCCATGGCATTCTACCTGCCATCTGCTGAAATAGGAGTAATTCAGGTCTTATTGACCTCTACTCTCTGGTCAGCCAAAATACTGGTAAAATTTACAAAAGACAAGGCCCTGCCAGCATTGAGGCTGTTGACCCCTACAAAGACATTTGCATTCCAATCAAGGTGATACAAGAGGAATGACAGAATGAAAGCAGGAGGCCTGCTATACCAACCCAAATTCCCTAATTGTTCCTGAAGTGAGGCAGTTTGGTGATTTAAGTCAAAACTGAATATGAGAGTCCAAATCCAATACGAGCTTTCAAGCAGGACATTCTCTGCAGTTAGGGCTTCACTGATTCTGCCCGCCAGCTGGTTAACAGTCTCTACATTGGCAGCGAACAGAGCGACAGCAATCCCTGCAATGACAGTGACAGTCACCTACACAGCAATGACAGGAATGATGGCAGCAGTGAAATCAAAGTCCCTTCTTGGCTGTAGAGGATAATTTCTTCTCCCCCAACTCGGTCTTCCATTATCATTGGGGCGAGGTCAGGAACTCGAACTACGAGGTCACTGGTGTCTCATGGGGGCCATAAATTGCTCAGGAAGAAGGTTGTGGAAGAACTATTGAAAGATTTTCCCTCCCCCAAGGATCCTTTAAAGGTGGAGCACAGTGTCTCCAAGACAATTGCCTATGCAAGTCATAACTTCCTGGGGTGCTTTCAGCATAGGGGCCCTGATATAGGGGACACATAGCAGCATTTTCCTGTTCCTGCTGGAAGTTTATGTTATAGGACCTCTCTGAGTCCCCAGCAATTGCTCATGCTTGCATTGGGGTGAAAATCAGCAAGGGAGTCATTACTCAAAGCTATGCATAAAACCAAGAATCACCCATTGGGCAATTGAGAAAAATTAAGCACTCTCTGGAAGCCAAGGCTCCCCTGAGTCAGGAAGGTCAAATTACTCAGTAATGAAGTTTCTATTGGCACATTGGCAACCAGTAGTAGCAGGGAATGTTCTCTCCTGACTAACTGGCATCAGGATGTGGGGTTCCTCACCAAGGCCCAAACCACTTGTTCCTCCATGGGCCAGGGATTCCAGTACAGCAGGATTAGGTTCCTGATTAGGATCAACAGGACGAACATGTTGTTCTGGTATCCAAATAGGTTTCTCTGTTTCTGGGGAAAAAACACAAACAGCCCCTCAGGCCCTAGCTAAAAGTGGGGGTGGGCGGTTGCCATAGTCGTGTAATTATGTCTTTCCATCTGACCCATCCCAATGTTTGGGAGGGTTTGTTCCAATGTTTCTCCATGGCAGGCATGTTAATTTTATCTACAGTCAAAAAATTTAAATTAAAAAGTATAGTGGATAACTGAGAATTGGGGGAGAGCCTATATTCCCCCTTTTTTATTTTATTAAAATATTGTTTAAGTGTGGCATGAGTGTCTTTCACGATGGCTTGTCCCATAGAGTTGTGTGGGATGCCAAATGCATGATTGATGTGATGTTCCTTGCAAAAGGCCAAGAAGCGATGACTAGCATATGTGGAACCATTGTCTGTTTTTAAGATATCAGGAACACCATATAGGCAAAGGCCTGTAAACAATGAGACATGACATCTTTAATCTTTTCTCCCCAGGTTAGAGATGCAAAAAAACCACCTTAAAATATGTATCCACAGAAACTTGCATATATTTTAATTTTCTAGCTTAAGGCAGATGAGTGACATCCACTGCCAAATATTGTATGTATTCTCATGCAGCAGGCAGCAGGAGTGAGGAGAAGTGGGATCAGAATCTCCTTGTGAAATATCAGATAAGGGTCTAAGCTGTCCAGTGGTTAGGGCCAAACTAGATCAAACCCAATTTGTATCTACCAATAATTTTTGAAAATCATTAATTTTGGTCAGTTTATCCAGGCTTAAAGTAATCTTTTGAGGAATGATACCAGAATATAACAATTGGTGACCCAGGTATTGATAGGGAAATTCTGGGGCTATTCTTAAGCCAGCTAGTTGAAGATTATGTTGTATTTCTCCAAAAGCCTCTTTCATTTCCTTAGAATCCGGGCTGGCTAAAAGAATATCATCCATATAATGTAAAATATACAGGGATTGAAATTTCTCTGTAATGGAGGCAATGGGCAATGATACATAAATTTGACAAATTGTGGGTCATTGGCCATTCCTTGAAGCAACACCACCCATTGATATCTCTTATAAGGCTTTTTAAATTAATAGAAGGTATGCCAGATGCAAATCGCTAACTACCCTCAGGATGCAAGGCAAAGCTAAAAATGTAATCTATTAGGTCTACAAATAACAAATGATAACCTTGAGGATACCTACAGGGGATGGTAAGCCAGGTATGTGGCTCCCATAATTTGCATGCAATCATTAACAGCTCAGAAATCTTGTAGGAGTCTCCATTTTCCAGATTTTTTTCTTTATAACAAAGATTGGAGTATTCAATGGGGAAGTAGAAGGAACAATATGTCCTGCCTCTAATTGTTCCTTTAGAAGTTGATGTGCAGCCTGTAATTTCTCAATAGATAGTGGCCATTGCTCCACCCATACTGGGTCATCAGTTTTTCAGATGATAGAAATGGGACCAGGCTGCATAGCAATAGGCCCTAGGGAAAATTTCCCAGCTCAGAGTGATCTCACACGCTTTTGATAATTAAATTTTTAGATACAACAGACTGAGGGTCACCTTGGGGGAATTTACCCAGTCCTCTTCCTTGTATATAACCTTGGTCAGCCAGCATATTTTTCACAGGCTCAGTAGTAAGAACTGCTCCCATGGCCAAAGCACATCTCTTCCCCAAAGATTAACAGAGTTATGAGTTATTACAAAAGTTGAAAAAAGACTTGTATGTCTATCAGCTGACCATTTAGGAAACTGAGTACTACATGCTGGAGCCACAGCAATTCCTTCTGAAACATCCTGGTTGTCCACACACAAAGCAATTCTTTTGTCTGGCTCCTCCATCCTTCCCACCTATTTGCATGACTGAAGCTATAACCTGGCCCATAATGTGATGACAATCTATGTCCCAACATATGCATACATACTCATTAAGACTTTTGGCCTTATGGGGACTTAAAGCCTCTTTACAAAACTTGTTTGCATTTTCAAATGTGAATTGTTTAACAATGGGCATGGCATTTCCAACATCTCCAAATATGTGGCCTGACAGCTGTAGGAGGTGGTCTGAAAAATCTGAATAGGGCTCAGACAGTCCCTGCCATACCTTAGATAGTTGATCTCCTTCAGCCTTATTAGGCAGGGCTTTGCAAGGTCTAGTAGCAGCAACAGCATTTTGTGCATGGACTTTTGGGTCAAAAAGAATTTGAGCTGCAAGTGTAGAATATTGCCTAGTGAGTGTGAGCATATCTAAATTCCTAGCAGGAAATCCAGTAGCAGCATTACTTTGTGTGGTTTCCTTGCAAAATTCTTGAAATTTGCCTCTCCAGAGTAAATAGTCACCCCCACTCAGCACAAGTCTATAGAACTGCATCCAATCACTAAGGGTGCAATTTAATGCTGCAAAAGAATCAAAAATTCTCTGAGTAAAAGGAGCATGGGGCCCATAAACAGTGAAAGCCTCTTTAACCTGTTTTATATCCTTAAAATTTAATGGGCTGTGCTCCCTTACCATGGTATCCTCCAGATTCAGTGTCTCAATCACTGGAAACACTTTTCTTTCCTATTCTTATGCTTCTACCTTGGTTATTAAATTATTGGCCTCTTCCTCTAACACTCGAGGTACAGAGGACCTACAAAAGAATCAGAATCACAAAAGGGGTTGTGTCTTGGTGGTTGGCATATGCGCTCACCAGCTTCAGTTTCTGATTCCAAAGTATCCCCTTCATCAGTTACAACATGACTATCATCTCTTAGTTGGGATCCCTCTTTTCCCCTGAGAGATTGTTCAGATTCTAAATCTTGTAATTCCTCAAAAGTCCTATTCATCTCTGCCATTTTTTCTTTTAAATTGTTGCAATGAATTGTTTACCTGTCTTGTTTTAGTCCTATTGCCCTGTCTTTTCAATAGGGCCACTCATAGTCCACTGAGCATTTCCTTACAGTTACTGGCACTCATCCTTCAATACACCCTCATTCACTTACTTTTGCAGGCCAGCCTTCAAGGGTGATCTCATAGATGATCCTTTCTTTCCCAATCTTGGTTGGACCTACACTTGTAGCACCTGTGCCAGGAAGTGTTCCACAAATCGGGCGAAGGCCTAGAGATTGAAATAAAAACAAGACAGAGGGTCATTCATTCAATGGCAATGACGGAACACCAAATGCCAAATGCAGTTTACTGAGGGGAAAGAATGGTCTTAAATACTGACTTATAGCACAGTGGAAAATTACAGGAATTTTAGGCTTAGCTCCTCCCTACGAGCTGTGTGTTGTCATGAGGTGTGCTGTCATGAGGTGTGCTATCAAAACAGGAGGAGTACCAAAACAGCCTTGGGGCAAGGAGTTCTAGCCAACAGCTTCAGGCTTGCTCATGTTCTCTCAGGGGTCGATGCAGAGTCCTACATCATAACTGTGTTAAACAGGAAGTGTGATAAACACATTGTAAATGTCTGCTTCTTTGACAATATAGTCATATCATTCTGGTGCTTCCCACATTATTTCATTGCATGGACATTATAATGTATTCATCAAGTTTCCTTAGAAGGAAACTGAATTGGAAGTTCACATAGACATTTCCTTGGCCCTTTAAAAAGCCTATAGCACTGACGGAAAAAAAATCAAAATGAATAGACATAACGGGAGACACAAGCTAGCAGATCAACTATACTCATAAAAAAATAATCAAAGAAATTTTATGATAGGGCCAGCCTCTCACAGAAATATCCTAGCCCCTGGTACCCACATCTGTCTTTGTTAGGATTTTATTGCTGTGAAGAGATACTACATACCATGGGAACTCTTAAAAAGAAAACATTTATTTGAGTTGTCTCACTTAATATTTCAAAGATTCAGTTAATAATCATTATGGGTGGAGCAAGGCAGCCTGCAGGTGAATGTGGTACTGGGGGTTAGTGTCCTTAAATCTTCACTCAGAGCTAACAGAATGTTCACCAACACACTGGCCAGCATCCTGTATATAAGAAACATCAATGCCTGTCTCTGCCCACATCCAGTGACATACTTCTTCTAACTAGAAAAGCCCACTCCCACAATCCCCCATCCCCTAATCCTCTTTTAGTAGCACTCACAGACTGTGGACTGAGAGTTGGAGGACTTTCCTTTCATCAGACTAAACCCTGTGAATGTCTGTGATAATTATTTGAATTGATCCGTTCAAGGAACCCTGGCAGTGCAACCAGGAGCTATCCCAGATGCATGAACTGGCTGTTTGTAGTGAGACTAGCTGTGTTTATGACACTTGTGTCAATCTCACAGAAATCGGCTGCCTGGGTCTCCTGAGGGTCCCCTGGGTACTGGGGTTAAAGGAAAGCACAGCCACAAACCTGGCTTATAAAGCAGACTTTTGCATTACATAGGTAATGCCATTTTAAAATTCTTTCAGGGTCAGATTACAACTGAAACTTTGAAGAATTTAAATATTAATAAGAAACAGCAAGTAAGGCCAGGAAGGCAATTAAATTCTTCAACAGAAAATTAGTACCATAATTATTTAATAGTATATGAGTAACATGAAAGAGATGTTCACACTTCACTGACAGGTCTTGGGGTAGAGGTGTGTGAAGATGAGTGAGAGAGGAAAGGCAGAAGAAAGAAAAGATTAAATCTGGGGAAGGGATGTCTTGCTTGACTTATGTCTTATTCTAAGTAAGCTTCTTATCAGGAATATCTTCCAGTTGCCTACTTTCAGGGGGAGATGGAAGAAATGGGAGACTTTTAGGAAGTCAGTAGGAGTCATCTTTCAATTTGACCAGCTCATGCGAAGGCTCCTCATGCATTGTATCATGAGGAGAACACAGTGCATCTGAGGAACTTTACTGAATAAGCCCTCAGTGCCCTTGGGACCGATAACCCCAGCTCCATGTGGTGGGAAAAGTAGTGTTCACAAGATATGAAGCAATACCTCCACCAAGGCCCTGGATTTAAACAATTGCATTTTCTCCTAAGCATCTTCATTATGTTAAAGGACTGAATCTATTTCATTGTCAATACCTGAGGGTCTAAGTCTAGGTCACCAGGCTGATAATGAATCTCCTAAGCTCATTGATTTGTTTGAGAAGGAGCTATGTTCCTTCTTTTTGAGTCAGGACCTAAACAGATGTCTTGCTTGCTCAGCCAAACTCTCAACACAACAGTGTTTACCTTTTCAAACAGTTGTCATCTGGGCTAATCTTGCCCAACTGGCTGAACTATGTGTTTCTCTAGAAGAAAACTGGACCACCACTGACACTTAAATCAGTAAAGAGAAGCTGCATTCAGATGACAAACAAGATAGTATCACCTTTTCCTCCTAGAAAGCTGGATGATGGCTCCACGAATGAAGGAGTTTTATCACTGAAAATCAGAGTAAATGCTTGGAAAATGCATAGTAATGGAAAAAGTAGTCTTCCTAGAAAATTGAATACTTGGAGAGGAACAGAACTAGGAAGTTTGCATTTGTGAGCAATATTGTTAGTTGACACATGTTCAGTAGCAGGTTAAAATCAAAAGAAAGCAAAAAGTAACTTCATTTTTCAAGGTTCTCTGCTTAAACAGGCATGGTAGGATGAATCTCTCCATATATGTATAATGTGGATTTATTATAATGTCTCAGAGGCTGTGGTCCAGGTAGTCCAAAAATGGCTGCCAGCAATGGGAATCTGAAGACCACAGCAGTTGTTTAAATCACCAGGGTGCATGTCTCACCTGGTCATCGTTATACTCTTAAAGTCCAAAGAAGAAAGCTCTAAAGCTAGTAAAGTTATAAACTTGGTAGTCATAGATAGGGCAAGGAGCAACTGAAGGAGAGCCTACTCATTCAATTCCCTTTATACATGCAGGATACCACCAGATGGTGTGACTCATATTAAGGTGAATCTAATTCTTCCTTATGTGTTTTGTTTTATTATTGTATTTCATTTTTGATTACTGACAGCCTCCTTAGTTCTGATATTAAACATGTGCACTGCCACCAAGTAGTTAAAGATGGATCTCATCATCTAATTCCATGTAAAGCTTCTCTGAGTGGCTATGACAGTTCTGGAACACACTCTGCCTGCCTGTCCTGTCTGAAATCGTATATGGGAACCCATTCCAACTTGTCATGGGTACAGAGAGCACAAATAACATCTATTGTTCCTAATATATTACCTTTCTTACCATAGGTTGTCTGGGCCTTTTTTGGTGAATATCTCCTATCTAAAAGCAATATATGTGGGCACATACAGGCTTATAGACACCCTTCAGGCAGAGAATATATGCAAATATGTGATTCCTTAAGGCAGATAATATGTGCAGTTATGGAGTGTCTTTAGTATTAGGGGAAGCAATTCCTATTTACTCTTTGTACATATTAATAGAACACCTCTGCCATTGCCCCACCATTGGTTGACTAAATTTTGACATATGAATTTAAGGCAGCATTCAGTATTCATAGTGAGATATTCACCTTGTCCCAGCCTGTGGCATAGACCACGCCCATTGGGGGGTGGAGACAGGGCCGGATGTGACCCGCGGGAACTGATTTTGAGGAGGATACTGAGAGAGCTCTCTTTCCGGCAGCACAGGAACAGCTTTCTGGGACCAGAAACCTGCTGGAGTTCATCTGTATATGTTGTAAGTTATGTCTCCCTGAATAAACATCTATTCAGCCTATTTTTTTTCTCCTGATCCTTATCGAACATCAATATCTGGTGTCAGAAGCGGAATCCGGATTTTTACCGGACCTGGTTTACACCAAGGTGGCAGACTCCGCTCACTTCTTACACCATCCCCGAATGGGCAGGGTTCCTTGAGTAACCAGGTGGAAACACCACAGCTTGTGGAACATTTGCCACTGCCCTAAAACTTTACATCCACTGTGGCACTGAGAAAGCACTCACTGCTTCTCATTTTTTGTCTATTCCTCACTTTGCATTTGCAGCTGTGGTGCACATGGCGCCTGCCCAGCTTGTGTGTTTTCTGTGGCCCAAAGGCGCCAGTAAGTGGCAACACCTGTTAGCCCTGGGGGTCCTAGAAATTTGCACAAAGCTCCTTTCACTCATGAGTTTAACAAAATTTTGCTTGCCTTAGTTTGTTAAGAGCTATTCTACAGGGACAACGATCAGAAGGATTGTCTGCTGCCAGATGCAATTTGGTGGGACACCGCCAGGCACTTCCACCACAAATTGAGATCAACAACTAAAACCATCAAAGTTCAAGGACAGCAGAATTATACCTAAGGTAATTGCAAACTTCTTCACCATTTAAGATGATATAATATGAGATCAATTGTTCCATACCTAGGGTGGATAATCTTATGATTCAAGACTTTAGAAATTCTTTTACTTCAAATATAGAAGGAATTTTAACATCAGAAAAATCATGGCTTATCCAATATATACATTTTGTTTTTGTAATAGCAATGGGTATCAACATTAAGATATTCTAAATGGTTTGAGCTTAAAGCAAACAATAAGAAAATTTTAAAAACCAACAGAGACTTAGTAACAGGGGTTCAAAATATGGAAAATAACAATAGAGAGCTAAAAAACCAAATGCAGAATATTGAAAATGACAATGGAGAGCTGACAATTAGAATGAAAAC
Source organism: Phodopus roborovskii (assembly GCF_943737965.1). Taxonomy (NCBI): domain Eukaryota; kingdom Metazoa; phylum Chordata; class Mammalia; order Rodentia; family Cricetidae; genus Phodopus; species Phodopus roborovskii. The sequence continues at coordinate 14,296 of NW_026125571.1, forward strand.
ATAGAAGGTGAAAAAAAGGTTTAGAATATTGAAAATGACAGTATTAGAAGGCAAAACATAGAATGCTTAGAAAAAACAGTTCAGTCTATTGAAAATGATAATAGAAGGATGAAAAACAGAACAGAAAACATACAATGTTTGGAAACAATTGTTTAGAATATTGAAAATGAAAATGGAGAGCTTAAAAATAGAAGACAAACATAGAATACTTAGAGAAAAAGATTCAGAATATTAGACATGCAAATAGAGAGCTGACAGAATACAAAACATGGAACATAAAAATGACCAACTAGAAAACAGAATTTTTTTTTTTATGTCTAATGCTTCAAAAATCAAAACAGAAACAATGCAATGCATTAACATGCTGACAGGAACAGCTGATTCCTGGTTGAACAGAGCTGCTAATACAGTTAAAACCTGGAACATCAGATGCAAAGACTAGCAGAATCTGTTCCATGTCTCAGGATTAATTGAAAGCTAGCAGATAGAACTTTGTGTCTGGAAGGCAGTTTACATTTCATTCAGATTTTTCTAAAGAATGAGAATATTAAAAATATGGAATCTTTAGTAGTTGGAGAAAGCAAGGGACTTACTGATTCAATGAAGTCTCTAGAAAGTTATGTGATTCATTATCATACACTCAAAGACAAAATGCTGAATAGATTTCAGGCCTTAGAAGACTGCTGAGCCCTGACAAATCAGGGTAAGACAGCCTTTTTACCTCCCTGCCTTTGCTGTGGTCTGTCCAGTACTCTAGGCCTTAGCCAAAACTGGCTGTACCAACCTTGCTGTGAGACCTTTTGGTGACTGTCCAGGTAGCATGCTGTTTCTGTCCTTGCTGCACCATTTGGAAGTTGCCCATACACACTTCCTGCCTCCCCTAGTATTGTTATTTTCCTTCTCAGGTCTTTGATGAGGTTGAAGATTAAATCATTAAAACTATTATTCGCTCTTCCTAGTTAGATATAACAGGTTCTAGACTTATTCTTTCCAGCTTAGAACAACTCTATTGTAAACACTGTTTTGACTTCACCCTAGGACTGGATAGTTAGGTCTTAAGATTGTATATTCTCAATTTTCCTTTTGTTAGAGCACAATTTCTTTTTATTTAATTTATTATTTTACATGTTGATCTCAGTTCCCTTTTCTTCCCTCTCTCCCTCCTCCCCTCTCTCCCTTCCTTTTACCCCCTCTGCCCTCTCACATGCACCCTAACCACCCTCCCCTCCTATCCCCCAACCACAATTCCATATGTAGAGCAATGGCATCCAGTTGGAATCATGTGGATCTGACAGGTTATTTGAAATAGGAACTAGGGCTTCTCACCTATATCTAGGTTAAGGCAGTTATCCCTCCATGGGGGATGTGTTCGCAAGGTCCTTGTGTGCACTAGGGATATATCCTGGCTCCACTGCCTGAGGTCTCTTAGACTGCTCAGTCCTTCTGGCAGAGACCCATATTCAGGTGGTCCTGAGTCAGTCCTATGCTGGCTTCCCAGTTCTCAGTCAGTTATTAGAGCACAATTGTTATTCACTGTTTTTTATATAGTTTTTGTATCAAGCCTAAATCTTTTCTTAGACTAAAAGGGGAACTGTAGTGAGATATTCACTTTGTTCACATGCACATTTTTGTGGAGACAGGGCAGGAGATTACCTGGGGGAACTAAGTCTGAGGAGGGGGCTCAGAGAGCTCTATTGCTTGCAGCATGGGGACAGGAGTACATCTGGAGGTATCCTTGGGACCAGGAAGGAACCTGCTCATATTCCTCTTTCTATATTGTACGATATTTCTCCAGAATAAACATCTATTCAGCCTATTTGTTTCTCCTGATCATTATTAAACAGCAATAAAGGAGAGCTGGTGTACACACATGAGCAGAAACAGGAACCAAGAGTTAAGAGTGCAGAGGGCGCAGAGAAATTCAGGGGAAGGCACCACACTGAGAAGGTACACTCAGGATTTAAATAAATAAATAAGATGTTCACTTCAGCCACACACCTCAGAGTAAGAGTCACTGATAAGAGGAAAGAAGGAAAATAGAAAAGGAGAGTATTGTCTATGATAACGATGTTTGAGAAAATCAGAGAAAGACACTAAAGGTAATGTAAAAAGATATAGAGGTTCAAAGAAAAGTAGTAGAAAGTTCATAGGAAGATGTAAACTGTTGTGTGCTCTGATATCTACAAATATAAATTTAAGATTAGTAATATGTGTTAAAAATTTTGACCATGCCAGGTTAATTGTTTAAATGTTCCTTTTATTTCTCTAAAGAAAACTATATGTACTTGTTAAAAAGTTCTAGAGTTTGCCTCTAATATAGTAAGACCAGCCATTTGGGCAAAATACTGTTCTTGTCTGTACTGTTTGACTTTATGCTTTAAGAACTGGACAGGCAGGACCCACAGGAAAGTGACTCTGATACAAGATGGACATTGCTACAGAGTTCCTTCTTCATGAAAGAGTCTGCTAGACATTCTGCAGGATGTGGAGAAAAGTGACTGACAAACTGCCAACCCAGATGGGACATTTTTAAATGTTTTGCTTTGCTGAGAAGTCTGCCAGACACACTATGACCTATAGACTGGAGATTGAATATCACAGAAGAATGTTGGAACTGACCCGGTGAGTTGTCTCTTTCAATTCTAGAGTTTATATATTATCCTTCTATGTTCTTTGATGGACTTGAAGACTGATAGTTAAGGTTATAGTTTTCCTTAGTTAGAATTAAAGTTACATATAGGACTTTAGACTCATAAAGATAGGATAGATAAAAGAATATTTTCTTTAAATATTACTAAATGTTAAAGGACTGAAAAAAAAAAGTTCTATCTGTAATTCCTGTTATAAACCTAAGTTTTATTACAAGAATAAAGTGAACACAAAAAGGGTTTAAATGTTTTGGGGGTCTAATGCTAACAGCCCTCAGGTCAAAATTCATCTCTGAGCTCTGGTCATCTGATTAAGATGATGAGAAAATCAGATGTCCTTTTAATGTAGATAATATTAATACTGTTTTTTGGCTAATGGTGTTAAAAATTGAAACTAATTAAAAGGTTACAATTAGTCACACTAGAAATTAACATAAATTTAACAGTCACCCAGGTCATATTGTGTTTGAAGATATAAAGGGCACTTTATTTTTGATATCACAAAAAAGACATTATCAGATGTGTAATTTTTTATGAAAACATATTTAAATGTTTAAATTTATAAGGTTACAGGATATTTGTGCTTTTAATATATTGTTAATGTTTGTGCTTATATCAAAGGGCTAAAATATAAGATCACAGCTGTAAGCTCTATATACTAACCAAAAGTTGAGATTCTCATTTTTTATGATACAGAAGGCAATGCATTCTTGTTTTTTGCTAAATTTGGTAAGCGTAAAATATTTAGATAAATTGAGTCACATAGATGTTTCATGTTTCCCTAAAAGGAGTTCCAAATTAAAATCAGTATTTTTAAAGCTAAACCTGACAATACGAAGTCCTAGTTTTGTAAAAGCTGTTTAATCTATTATAAAATGTTAAGAAACACAAGTTACTAGCCATTCTTATAAATTAACTGTTGATTATAATCAAACTAAAAGTTAATGAATAATAACAGGGATAAACCTCACTCTGTTGCCTATACATGTTCTAAATGATTAAGGTTAAAACAAGTACCTGAGACAAAGTTGTCTGTTCAGATACACGTAGAAAGATTTCTAATACTACAGAGATCTGTATAGAATAAGGCATTTAAATGTTAACTAAACAGCTGTAATAATATCAGACAAAGAATCACAGATCCTAACAATGACCCTAGGCCTCTAAAGAAGATTATGGGGCAGCATGGATTGTTATGACACTGACCAGGGAGCAAGATGCTCAAATACCATGTCTACTGCCAGGCAGGAACCAGCTTAGTCTTTGTAGATGCTGAAAAATTATTTGCACCACCTTTGCCTAGACAAAAGAAGGTCAGTCTTTTCCATGTCTCTCTTCCACAGAGAAAAGACAAACAAACAAACAAAAAGCCTCTCATATTTTGCATTTAGTGAAGAACTCCTCCCTCAATCCCATACACAATTGGTTATGGCTAGAAATATAAAGAATGGTCCCTGTCAGTTTTTTTAGTAGATTGAACAGTTAATTAACTATATTTTTCTCACATCTGATAGTTTTGATGGCTGGGCTAACCATAACTTTGTCAGCTTGGCAGTATTAGGCAGCATTAATATGGCTCCTAAATAAGGATCTAAAATCATAAAAGTCATTTTTGAACATTTATTTATTAATTATGCATACAGTGTTCTGCCTTCATATGTCTGCAGGCGAGAAGAGGTAGTCAGATCTCATTACTGATGTTTGTGAGCCACAATGTAGTTGCTGGGGATTGAACTCAGGATTTCTAGAAGAGCAGCCAATACTCTTAACCAATGAGCCATCTCTCTAGCCCAAGACATATACTTCTTAAAATATATAAAATTAATTTACGATATAAAAATTCAGAGCTTAACTTTTAATCAAGTTCTGTTAAGCTAATCTAGCAGGGACTCCCAGCTGTTTAGTCACAAATTCAATGTTTTATGATTTATGTTTGGTGTCATCAAAGTGTAAATATGAAGGATATTTTATCAGGCCTAAGGCACCACTGACCAATCTATACATGGATCTCTCTTGACAGAAGAAAATTGTACATGTTTGCAACCCAAATCTGTACTTTTTGCTAGGACTCAAAGGCATAAGTACATTCCTGCTGTTTTACAGATACCCAATATCTACTTTTTCTACAATATAGATTTCAGTACAGAGTGGTGATGATAATATATCTCAAACTTATGTTCCCAATTTAACAATGTCTCAGCAGATTTGTGCTTCTGGCAGATGAGCATCAGTTACTGACTACATTCTGCTCCTAAACACTGCTCTGGACTTACTGTGAACCAGCACAGCCAATGTGAATCTTCAATAGGGTCTATATACTAATGCCTCTGATAAATGTGCAATTTGCTAATTTGCTGAACCCACCCCCCTTTTTCTCCTTTTTTTTTTTTTCCGTTTTGTTTTATATAACATTTTAGCCATTTCACGCCCAAGAAAACACTGCAAAGGTAAGCAGGAAGTAGTACAGAAAAGAATACATTTCACCTTTTCCCTGGTTGAGATGCTATATCAAAAGTAAACCAAAGTAAAGTCCTATACATAGTTGGCAATGTGAGTAACCTGTACCAGAAGTCTTTTACCTATTGGAGGCCCAAAAATTGGGCATCTAAGGTTTGTGTCAAAGAGGTAATGTGATGGAAAAATTAATAACTAAAAGTTATAAAATTAGGGCTTATTGGAACAAGGAAAAATTAATGAGAACAAGAATTTCTGCCAATAGGTAAGTCCCTGACTCAGGAGAAGAAGTAAAAACAAAGAAAAATCCCCAAACTTTCAGGTGTGCTTATCAATCTTGCCTAAACAAATGATGGATTCTATTAACTTAGATCCGTGAAGACCTTGTAAATAACTTTGTACTCTATGGACTGTCTGTATCTTGGAAACCTTGTGAACTGAGAATAGTGATCTCAAGCTTCACTTTCTGTTTACCCTGTTATAAACCCCTCAGAATTTTAAGCCACTACCTTACTTTTCTGACAGAGTGAAGTCCCATCTGGTTTGATTTTTAGCAATAAAAACCTTTTGCTTTTGCACCCAGGAGTCACTTCCTTGGAAGTTGAGGAAACCTGTAGGCATAATAGTAACAAGCTGCTCAAGGAGGCTTTATAGGCTATAGAACTCCAGGTGATAGCTATTTGAAAATCAAAACACTGGTGTGCCAGCGACATGCCTGTACTACTTCCTGCTTACTTTTGCAGTGTTTTCTGAGTTGCAAGTAGGTAAAAATGCTAGACAATACCAACAAAAGGAAGGGGGATTCAGGAAATGAACTATTTATCAGAGTCATCAGTTTGTAGACCCCGTTGAAGATTCACATCAGCTGGGCTGGTTCATAGTAACTCCAGGGAGAGCACTATAGAGGAACAGGCTGTATTCAGCAACTGATGCTCATCTATCAGAAGCACCAATCCTTTGAGACATGTTTAAACTGGGAATAAAGGTTAAAACATATGTATTTAATTGGAAGTTTTAGTTCCAATTAGATCAAGAAAGACAGCAAGACCAGAGAGAAAATTCCATCCTCAGGATAGCTGTATTTATCTGCCATCCTTTTGATCTGTAAGAATTTGATAAAAGCTTTATGACATTTGATACTCTGAAGACTATATGAACTATGTTATATAAAAGGAAATGCAAGTTTTAGATATATTATCATCACCAATCTGTGCTGAAATCCAAATTGTAGAAAAAGTAGATTTTATGTATCTGTAAAACAGCAGGAATGGACTTATGCTTTTGAGTCCTAGCAAAAACTACAGACTTGGGTTAGAACCATTTTCTTCTGTCTAGAGAGATTCATGTATAAATTGGTCACTGGTTCCTTAGGCCTGATGAAACATCCTTCATATTTACACTTAGATGGCACCCAACATATATCATAAAACTCTGAGTTTGTGACTAAACAGCTGGGAGTCACTGCTCAATTAGCTTATCAAAACTTGATTAAGAATTAAGCTCTGAATTTTTATATTGTAAATTAATTTTATATTTTTTTAAGATGTATATGTCTTGGGCTTGAGAGATGGCTCAGAGGTTAAGAGTACTGGCTGCTCTTGTAGAAGTCCTGAGTTCAATCCCCAGCAACAACATTGTGGCTCACAAACATCTATAATGAGATCTGGTATCCTCTTTGGGCATGCAGCCATGTATGCAGGCAGAACACTGTATGCATAATTAATAAATAAATGTTCAAAAAAACTTAAATGTCTTTATATTTTTAGATCCTTATTTAGGAGCCATATTAAGGCTGTCTTTACTGCCAAGCTCACAAAGTTTTGGTTAGCCAAGCCAACAATAGAATTAGAGATTTGAGAAGGATAAATTATATGAAACTTTTGAATCTATTAAGAAATTCACAGGGACCATTCCTTATATTCCTAGCCATAACCAATTTTCTATGGCATTGAGGGGAGAATTTTTTCACCAAGTAAATAATGTGAGAGGTGTTTTTTTTTGTTTGTTTGTTTGTTTTTTGTTTTTGTTTTTTTTTTTCCTCTGTGGAACCTGGACTTGGAAAAGTCTAACCTTATTTTATCTAGGCAAAGGTGCAGACAATTTTCCAGTACCGTGTAACCTCTCTCTACACAGTCTGAGCTTGGTCCTATCATGATGCAGGCATTGTGTTTCAGCATAATGCTCCCTGGTCAGTGCCATCACAATCCATGCTGCCCCACAATGTTCTTTAGAGACCTTGGGTCATTGTTGGTTCTGTGATTCTTTGTCTGAAATTATTACAGCTTTTTAGTTAATATTTAAATGTCTTATTCTACAGATCTCTGTAGTATTGGAAGTCTTTCTAGATAGATCTTAATAGACAACTTGGTTTTCAGTTACTTGATTTAAGCTTAAAGTTTTAGAACATGTGTAGTAGACAGAGTGAAATTTATTCCTGTTATTAATCATTAATACTTAATTTCACTATAACCAACAGTTAATCTATAAGGATGCCTGGTAACTTGTGTTTCTTAACATTTTATAATAGTTTACCGGCTTTTATAAAAGTAGAACTTTTTATTGTCACTTTTAGCTTTAAAAATATGGATTTCAATTTGAAACTCCATTTAGGGAAACATGAAACATCTATGTGACTCAATTTAACTAAATAATTTACGCTTACCAAATTTAGCAAAAACAAGGATGGATTGCCCTCTGTATCATAAAAAAAATGAGAATCTCTACTTTTGGTTAGTATATACAGTGTATGGCTCTGATCTTAAATTTTAGCCGTTTGATTTAATTACAAACATTAACAATGTCAGAAAGCATGAATATAATGTAACCTTCTGCATTTAAACATTTAAAAACTGTTTTTATAAAAGAATTAAACATCCTGTAATGTCTTCTTATAATATCAAATAATTTTAGCACCCTTTATATCTTTAAACCCATTGTCACCTTGGTGCCTGTTAAATTTATGTTAATTTCCAGTGTTAATAATTGTAACTTTTTAACTAGTTTCAATTTTTAACAGCTTTAGACATAAAACAGAATTAATATCATCTACATTAGAAGGACATGTGATTTTCTGATAATCTGAATTTAGTGATCAGTGCTCAGAGATAAATTTTGAGCTAAGGGCTGTTAGCCTAAGACAGCAAAAACTTTTAATCCATTTTTGTTTTAGCTATATTCTTGTAATAAAACAGGATTCTAACAGGAAATATATATAGAACTTTTTAGAAAGTACATATGTTTTTCTTGAGAGAAATAAACGGAACTTTTAAACAATTAACCTGGTATGGTCAAAATGTTTAACTCATATTCCTAATCTTAAATTTATATTTGTAGATATGAGAGCCCACAGCAAACAGTTTACATCTTCCTTCGACCTTTTGATGAATTTTCTTTGAACCTCCATATCTTTTTACATTACCTTTAGTCTCTCTGATTTTCTCAGACATCCCTAGGGTAGAAATGTCTCTCCTTTTCCCTTTTTCTTATCAGTGACTCTTACTCAGATGTGCAAGCCTGAAGTGAACATCTTATTTATTTATTTAATTCCTGACTGTACATTCTTATGTTGGTGCTGTCCCCTGAGCCTCTCTGTACCCTCTGCTCTCTGAACTGTTGGCTCCCTTTATGGATTATGTGGGGTACACCAGCTCTGTTTTAATGTTATCTTTCAGTATTATAATTTTATTTTTATCACTTTTCCACTCTTCTGGATCTGGATAATCCCTTTTCCTGATCTACCTTTTATGGCCCAGAGAAGTGGAATCATTCTTGTAACACATGAACTTCCTTTTGAATTTCTCTGTGCTGCTTTGATGAGTTGCATTGACCTATAAATCTGCAGGCCACTTGACCTGTCTACTAGACCACTGTTATCTTATTTTGTCTTCTTTGCTTCAGACTGATTGTACCAAGTCTGCACATAGCCATCACATCTAATTACCATATATTTTGTTAGTTGTAATTTTAGTTGACATAAAAATCTTTACCAAAGTTGTTCTCCCGAACACCCCCTCATCCTCCACCTCCCACTCTCACCCCCACTCCTGTCCCTACAGTCATAGTCACTGCTACCTGAGGAGAGGAGGGCTGGGCAAGGGGCTGTTTCAGTCATTAGCCCCTAGGGATTCAGAATTCCTCTCCTCTCTGACTGCCCACCAGGTGGCCCAATGCACTTAGGCCTTCAGCAACCCAGCATGGATCCAGGATGAGCACAGCTTAGGACTTCTGTACCAAGAGGAGCCTGGTGCTGTTTACACTGGTGTTCTGTATTACCCGCAGCCTGTAAGATCCAGGCCTGGGAGTTAATATTTTTTATTTTCTTAATTTACTTATTTATTTTTTATTTCACATGTTGATCCCAGTTCCCTCTTCCTCCCTCCCTCCCACCCACTTACACGCTATGCCCCCTCACATGCACCCTGACCAACCTCTGCTCCCAGCTCCCAACACAATTCCACATGTATGACAATGCCATCCAGGTGTAGTCATGTGGATCTGTCAAGTCATTTGAAATAGGGACTAGGACTTCTCTCCTGTTTCTAGGTTAAGGGAGTACCCTCCATGCGGGATGTGTCTGCAAAGACCTTTTGTTCATGAGGAATACATCCTGGTTCCACTGTCTGAGTTCCCTAGGACTTCTCAGTCCATCTGGCTGAGACCCATATTTAGAGAAGACTGAGTCAGTACCATGCTGGATTCCAAGCTATCAGTCTGGGTGCCCGTTATCTGTTCCTTGTTCAGGTCAGCTGTCTATGTTTGTTTCTACAGTCTGGTCTTGTTCTGTCTATCTGCATCTGGATTCTAGTTAAACTCAGTGTTTAGATTTGGGTGTTTGCTTCTGTTTCCAACAGCACCATAGGTGGGCTCCATGATGGTGAATAATTTTGTTGTTGATCTCAATATCCAGGAAGGACATTCCTGGTAGCCTTTCCACAGATGCTCAAGTTGTTAGTTGGCAACAGTCTTTTAGGTCTCTAGACCTTTCTTTAGATTCAGTTTTCTCTTCAAACCTATAATGGCTCCCTCTTTTAATATCTCTCTCTCTTTCTGTCTCCCTCTCTCTCACTCACCATCACTGTCTCTCTCTCTCTCCTATCTTGTATTCCTACCCTGACTCAATTTTCCTAGTCACAATTTCTTTCCTCTCCTCCCCTTCTCTTTCTCCTAGTTCTCTCTACATTCATTGAACCCCCACCTCCCATGTGCTCTGGGGGACTTGTCCCATCAACCTTCTGTGAGAGACTTTATATAAATCTCTTAGAATACATCTTGTATCCTAGTTCCTTTGGTGGTGTGAATTATAGGCTGGTGATCATTTGCTCTAGGTCTAAATCCATATATGAGTGAGTACATCCTATGTTCATCTTTTTGTGACTGGGTTACCTCATTCAGGATTGTTGTTTCAAGTGCCATTCACTTGCCTGCGAATTTCAAGATTCCATTATTTTTTTTCGCAGAGTAGTATTCCATTGTGTAGATGTGCCACATCTTCTTATCCATTCTTCAACTGGGGATCATCTAGGTTGCTCCCAGTTTCTTGCTATTACAAATATTGTTGCTATTAACATAGTTGAGCAGATGTCTTTGTTGCAGGGATATGGATCATTTGGGTATATGTCTAAGGGGGTATTGCTGGGTCCCATGGTAAACTAATTCCCATTTTCCTAAGGAACCATCATACTTATCTCCAAAATGGCTGTACAAGTTTGCACTCCCATCAGCAGTAGAGGAATGTTCCCTTTCTCCACATCTTCTCTGGTATAACTTGTCATTGGTTTTTTTTTTTTTTTAATTTTAGCCATAGTGGCATGAGTAAGATGGTATCTGAAAGTTGTTTTGATTTGCATATCCCTCATAGCTAAGGATGTTGAACACTTTCTTAAGTGTTTTTCAGCTTTTTTGATTTCCTCTATTGAGATTTTTTTTTCTGTTCAGTACCCCATTTTTTAATAGGGTGTTTGATATTTTGATGAATAGTTTCTTGAGTTCTTTGTATATTTTGGAGATCACCCCTTTGATGTAGTATTGGTAAAAATATTTTCCAAGTCTGTGAGCTGCCATTTTGTCTTTCCACTGTGTCCTTTGCCTTATGGAAGCTTCTAAGTTTGAAGAGGTTCCATTCATTAATTGTTGCTCTCAGTGTCTATGCTCCTGGAGTTATGCATTACAAGATAAAGCACATAACTGTTATACCACACAATCCTACAAGACAAGCAGTGGTTGAGAGATCCAATCATACTTTAAAAGAAATGCTCCATAAACAGGCAGGAGGATCCAAAACACCCAAACACAGATTTCATAATGCTTTATTAACATTAAACTTTCTTAATGCTGATGAAAAAGTAAAAACAGCTGCAGAAAGAACAATAGAAAAAAACTTCTGAACTAAATCAGCCAGTGTACTTCAAGGATGTACTGACCTCAGAATGGAAAGCAGGGTATGTGTTACTTTGGGGTAGGGGTTTTGCCTTTATATCTACAGGAGAAGAAAAACTATGGATACCATCTAAGTTAATCAAGATTCGAGTTGAACAAGAGAAGCATCTTAATGAAAACAAATGACAAGTCATCCAACAAATTAGGTCGCAAAAGGTGTGCGGAGGCCTCTCAAAGGTAGGGGAAGTGTTTTGTTCTTGTTCTTACAGGAAAACAGAGAAAACCTATCATCAAACGGCCAAAAAACACTGAACAGAAGGTGCCTACAGAAGAGAAGACAGCTCTTCAGAAACAATCACTTAAGGAAGCAGAATCTGATATATGGTTAAAAAAATATATTTAATTGTAGTAAACTATTTGTATACAGAAATCAATTTCTCTCTACTATCTAGTATTCCCGAAGTCCCAATTTATATAAACCAAAGCTGGCTTTGGAGTTGGATTTGGCTTTCCTTCTCTAAATTCAAGCATGTTGTTAAGATTAAATTCATGGTTTCTGCCTTAAATTAAGAAGCCAATTGGTGTAAGGCAGAAGAAAACAAAATCTGGGGACTAATTTTTTATATGCAATTTTCTCTCTTAAATCCTAATTTTCTCACATACTTTTAATGCTTATTGTTGTCTTCCCCTAATGCATACCTTAAAACTTGAAAATTTTACTTTAGTATTGATGTGTAACTTTTCCACAAGGAATAATAACGATTCCTAACAGCAGTCTTTGAACTCTCCGGAAAGAAGATGGGGCCCCGCATCATCATTGCACTTGACTCAACCTGATGCATCTGAACTACAATCATCACCCTAAATCCAGTTTGAGACTGTTTTGCTCGAGACAACTCATGACTAGCTAGCTGTAATGGTGCACCTTTTTATTACACCCTGGCCAGAGTTTCTAATAGAACTACAATCAAGAATTTTCTGCCACACAGTGACTAGCTACATATGCCACAGCCAGCTCTGTTGAGAAATTTGGTTGCTAAAAATTTTCTTCCTACAGGATCCATTGGAGCAATCATTGTCCCATTTCAGCAGGAAGTAACCTTAAGATAAAGAGGCCCCCTTTCCATACCCTTGGAATTTTGGGATAATAGTCATTGGCTTTGTATTGGTTTTAGTCAGTTAGGGTTGGGTATGGAAGGTGATGCTTACACTCGGGTTTATCTTTTAGACAGGAATAGGGAATGTTTGGGAAAGGTATGGTTTAGATGGGATATAGGTAGATTAGCCTATTTTCTTGAGAATTTGAGTAAGAATGAGATAGTATTTTACATATATATATATTTACCACATTATATGTGGTAAGCTATGTAAAATTAAGTTTATATTTTGTTATATTGTGTGAAATCTTTCCACTTACGATGTTTTATGCACATTATTTTTTTTACCATATTCTATGTATGTATACTTTTCTTGTATTCAAGACATTTTGTATATTGATACAATTTGGGATTTTTTTCTTGCTGCCCTTTATAGTTCTACCTCTTGTCTTGACATTTCTACTCTACCTTTATTTTAGGGATTTATATGTATGTATATGTATATAGTTATATTGTTTGAGTATTTGTTCCTGCTTTACTCAGGAAAGTTTTAATCAGTCTTTTCAGCTAAGTTCCCGAGTATTACAGATTATCTTCACTCATATTTCCTGTACCTATGAGATTAGTCAGATATAGATGCTTAAACTTCAATCACTTCATAGACATGCAGAACATGGCATTTAAATGTTTTAATATTACTACTCCATTGACATGAGACACTGTTGCTCCTGACAGCACCGTGCACTTTCCCGAAAATATGTTGGACACTGTTGTTGCTCCTGCTGGAGTTCAATCTCGCCTCAGCTAATGGCCTGTTGGGCAAAGAATTGCCCCTCCTTCACCACTGATTTGGACATTCAGTCCTATGTGCTTGCAGGAGACAAATATAGAAGACTGCTTGACCTTGCCAAGTCAGGGTAAGATAGCCATTCTACCTCCCTGCTGTTGTTGTGGTCTGTCAAGTTCTCTTGGCCTTAGCCAAATCCGGGTGTACCAACGTGGCTGTGAGTACTAGGGTGACTTTTCAGGTGGCTTGCTGTTTCTGTCCTTGCTGCCCCTTTTGGAAGTTGTCCATCCACATTTCCAGTCTACTCTAGTATTGTTAATTTCCTTCTCAGGTCTTGATGAGGTTGAAGATTAAACTATCACAACTATTATTCTCTCTTCCTAGATAGATATATTAGGTACTAGTCTTATGTTTTTCAGCGTAGGACAACTGTATTGTAAACTCCATATGCCCTCACCCTTGGACTAGATATGTAGGTCATTTTGTTCTTGATTTTCCTTTTCTTAGAGCACACTTGTTATTCACTGTTTTGTATATAGTTTTGTATTAAGCCAATGGAATTTTGTAGACAAATGGAATCGATTTGAAAATCCTGATATTAATCCACGCACCTATGAACACCTGATTTTCGACAAAACAGCTAAAATTATACAATGGGGCAAAGATAGCATCTTCAACAAATGGTGTTGGCACAATTGGATGAGGGTGTGTAGAAGACTGCAGAAAGACCCATGTCTGTCGCCATGCACAAAACTCAAGTCCAAATGGATCAAAGACCTCAACATCAATCCAGCCACATTGAACCTCTTAGAAGAGAAAGTAGAAGGTACCCTTGAACAAATTGATATAGGAGACCGCTTCTTGAATATAACTCCATGGGCACAGACGCTGAAAGAAACAATTAATAAATGGGACCTCTTTAAACTTAGAAGCTTCTGTAAGGCAAAGGACACAGTGGACAAGACCAAACGGCAGCCCGCAGACTGGGAAACGATTTTCACTAATCCTATATACGACAAAGGGCTGATCTCCAAAATACACAAAGAACTCAGGAAACTAGTCAACAAAACTCCAAATAACCCTATTAAAAATGGGGTACAGAACTGAAGAAAGAATTCTCAATGGAGGAAATCAAAAAGGCTGAAAGACACTTAAGAAAATGCTCCACATCCTTAGCTATCAGGGAAATGCAAATCAAAACAACTTTGAGATACCATCTTACCCCTGCCAGAATGGCTAAAATTAGAAACACCAGTGATGCCTTATGTTGGAGAGGATGTGGAGAAAGGGGAACACTCCTCCACTGCTGGTGGGAGTGCAAACCCATACAGCCATGTTGGAGATCAGTATGGCGGTTCCTCAGGAAAATGGGAATTAGTTTACCACAGGACCCGGCAATCCCCCTCTTAGGCATATACCCAAAGGATTCACATCCATACAACAAAGACATCTGTTCAATTATGTTCATAGCAGCACTATTTGTAATAGCAAGAACCTGGAAGCAACCTAGATGCCCCTCAATTGAAGAATGGTTAATGAAAATGTGGCACATTTAAACAATGGAATACTAATCTGCAGAAAAAAATAATGGTATCTTGAAATTCGCAGGCAAGTGGATGGCACTTAAAGAAACCATCCTGAATGTGGTAACCCAGTCACAAAAATAGGAACACATTATGTACTCCCTCATATATGGATTTTAGAAATAGATCAAATGATCACCAGCCTATAATTCACATCACCAGAGGAACTAGGATACAAGGTGTATTCTAAGAGATTCATATAAAGTCCCTCACAGAACTGGGAAGGCACAAGTCCCCCAGAGTTCAGATGAAGTGGGTGAGGACAGCGAATGGAGAGAGAAGTAGGAGAAAATGAGGGGGAGGAAAGGAAAACATGTGCGACCAGGAATATTGAGCCTGGTTAGGACTAGTAGATAGGAAAGTATTTTAAACCTGTTTTCTAAGCTTCAGTTTTCTAATTTCTAGAATGTAAAGAATACAGTTAATCGCCTGTACCATAATCCTTTTCACTTTATTGAAAATAAAATTAACTCCTCTTCATCCTCTTACGTTTAGAGGAGCTTGATCCCGTGGTTTCTCAGAGATGTTTAGATTTGCATTGGTCCAGAACAGCCAGGGCCAGGGCCAGGGCCAGATTGTTATGACACTGACCAAGGAGCAAGATGATCAAATACAATGGACCCAGCTTAGTCTTTGTAGATGCTGAAAAATTATTTGCACGTTCTTTGCCTAGACAACAGGTCAGTCTTCTCCATGTCTGTCTTCCACAGAGAAAATACAAACAAACTAACAAAAAGCCTCTCACATTATTTAGTGGGTGAAGAACTTCTGCCCTCAATCCCATACACAATTGGTTATGGCTAGGAATATAAGGAATGGTCCCTGTCATTTTTTAATATTTTGAACAGTTAATTAACTATATTTTTCTCACATCTGATAGTTTTGATGGCTGGGCTAACCATAACTTTGTCAGCTTTGTAGTATCAGGCAGCATTAATATGGCTCTAAATAAGGATCTAAAATCATAAAAGTCATTTTTGAACATTTATTTATTAATTTTGCATACAGTGTTCTGCCTTCATGTGTCTGCAGGCAAGAAGAGGTAGTCAGATCTCATTACTGATGTTTGTGAGCCACAATGTAGTTGCTGTTGATTGAACTCAGGACTTCTAGAAGATCAGCCAGTACTCTTAACCAATGAGCCATCTCTCTAGCCCAAGACATATACCTCTTAAAATACATAAAATTAATTTACAATATAAAAATTCATAGCTTAACTTTTAATCAAGTTCTGTTAAGCTAATCTAGCAGGGACTCCCAACTGTTTAGTCACAAACTCAATGTTTTATGATTTATATTGGGTGTCATCGAAGTATAAATATGAAGGATATTTCCTCAGGCCTAAGGCACCACTGACCAGTCTATACATCAATCTCTTGACAGAAGATAAATGTACAATTTTGTAACCCAAATCTGTAGTTTTTGCTAGGACTCAAAGGCATAAGTACATTCCTGCTGTTTTACAGATACCCAATATCTACTTTTTCTACAGTATAGATTTCAGGACAGAGTGGTGATTATAATATATCTCAAACTTATGTTCCAAATTTAACCATGTCTCAGCAGATTTGTGCTTCTGGCAGATGAGCATCAGTTACTGACTACATTCTGTTCCTAAATACTGCTCTGGACTTACTGTGAACCAGCACAGCCAATATGAATCTTCAACAGGGTCTATAAACTAATTCCTCTGATAAATGTGCAATTTGCTGAAGCACCCCTCCTTTTAATACTTTTTTTTATTGGTTTTATATAGCATTTTAGCCATCTCATGCCCAAAAAACACTGCACAGTTAAGCAGGAAGTAGTACAGGAAAAGAATACATTTCACCTTTTCCCTGGTTGAGATGCTATATCAAAAGTAAACAAAATTAAACTCCTAAACATAGGAGGCAATGTGAGTAACCTGTACACCAAAAAACACTAGAAGTCGTTTACCTATTGGAGGCCCAAAAATTGGGCCTCTAATGTTTGTTGCAAAGAGGTAATGTGATGGAAAAATTAATAACTAAAAGTTATAAAATTAGTGCTTATTGCAAGAAGGAAAAAATAATGAGAACAAGAATTTCTGCCAATACATAAATCCCTGACTACAGAGTACAGAATCCACATCCTGTTTTCAGGAGAAGAAGTAAAAACAAAGAAAAAAAAAAAAAAACCCAACCTTTCAGGTGTGCTGATCAATCTTGTCTAAACAAATGATTGATAATATTAACTTAGTTCCATGATAACCTTGTAAATAAATTTGTACTCTATGAACTGCCTGTATCTTAGAAACTTTGTGAACTGAGATTAGTGGTCTCAACCCTGTTATAAACCCCTCACAATTTTAAGCCACTACCTTACTTTTCTGACAGAGTGAGGTCCTAGCTCATTTGATTTCTACCAGTAAAATCCTTTTGCTTTTGCAGCCAGGGAGTTCCAACTTCCTTGGAAGTTGAGGAAACCAGTAGGCATAATAGTAACAAGCTGCTCAAGGAGGCTTTATAGGCTATAGAACTCCAGGTGACAACTATTTGAAAATCAAAACACTGTTGTGCCAGGGACATGCCTGTAATACTTCCTGCTTAATTTTGCAGTGTTTTCTTAGGTGCAAGTAGGCTAAAATGCTAGACAATACCAACAAAAGGAAGGGGGATTCAGGAAATGGACCATTAATCAGAGGCATCAGTTTATAGACACTGTTGAAGATTCACCTTGGCTGGGCTAGTTCACAGTAAGTAGGGAGACCACTAGAGAAGAGCAGGCTGTAGTCAGCAACTGATACTCATCTGCCAGAAGCACAAATCGTTTGAGACATGTTTAAACTGGGAACAAAGGTTAAAATGTATATATTTAATTGGAACTCTTAGTTCCTTACCTTTGGTGATCAAGAAAGATAGCAAGACCATGGAGAAAATTCTATCCTCAGGATGGCTGTATTTATCTGCAGTCCTTTTGACATGTAAGAAGTGGATAAAAGCTTTATGACATTTGATTCTCTGAAGCCTATATGAACTGTGTTATATAAAAGGACATAAAAGTTTTAGATATAATATCATCACCAATCTGTGCTGAAATCCAATTTGTAGAAAAAGTAGGTTTTGGGTATCTATAAAACAGCAGGAATGAACTTATGCCTTTGAGTCCTAGCAAAATTTACAGATTTGGATTAGAATCTTTTTCTTCTGTCAAGAGCGATCCATGTATAGATTGGTCAGTGGTGCCTTTGGCCTAATGAAACACCCTTCATATTTACACTTTGATGACACCCAATATAAATCATAAAACTTTGAGTTTGTGACTAAACAGCTGGGAGTCCCTGCTAGATTAGCTTATCAGAACTTGATTAAAAGATAAGCTCTGAATTTTTATATTGTAAATTAATTTTTTATATCTTTAAGAAGTATATGTCTTGGGCTAGAGAGATGTGGCAGAGGTTAAGAGTACTGGCTGCTCTTCCAGAATTCCTGAGTTCAATCCCCAGCAACAACATTGTGGCTCACAAACATTTGTAATGTGATGTGGTATCCTCTTTGTGTGTGCAGACATGTATGCAGGCAGAACACTGTATGCATAATTAATAAATAAATGTTCAAAAAAGACATATATTTTTATATTTTTAAATCATTATTTAGGAGCCTTATCAAGGCTGCCTTTATTGCCAAGCTCACAAAGTTTTGGTTAGCCAAGCCATCAATAGAATTAGAGATCTGAGAAGGATAAACTATATGTTACTTTTGAATCTATTAAAAAAAACCACAGGGACCATTCCTTATATTCTTAGCCAAAACCAATTTTCTATGGCATTGAGGGGAGAAATTTTTCACCAAGTAAATAATGTGAGATTTTTTTTCCCCCTGTGGAACCTGGAATTGGAAAAGTCTGAACTTATTTTGTCTAGGCAAAGGTGCAGACAATTTTCCAGTACCCTGCAGCCTCTACACAGTCTGAGCTGGGTCCTATCATGCTGCAGGCATTGTGTTTCAGCATCTTGCTCCCTGGTCAGTGTCATCACAATCCATGCTGCCCCACTATGTTCTTTAGAGACATTTCGTCATTGTTAGATTCTGTGATTCTTTGTCTGAAATTATTACAGCTTTTAGTTAATATTTAAATGTCTTATTCTACAGATCTCTGTAGTATTAGAAGTCTTTCTAGGTAGATCTTAATAGACAACTTGGTTTTCAGTTACTTGATTTAAGCTTATACTTTTAGAATATGTATAGGAGACAGAGTGAGTTTTATTCCTGTTATTAATCATTACTACTTAGTTTGACTATAACCAATGGTTAATCTACAAGGATGGCTTGTAACTTGTGTTTCTTAACATTTTATAATAGTTACCAGATTTCATAAAACTAGAACTTTGCATTGTCAGTTTTAGCTTTAAAAATACTGATTTTAATTTGAAACTCCTTTTAGGGAAACATAAAACAGCTATGTGATTCAGTTTATCTAACTAACTTATGCTTACCAAATTTGGGAAAAACAAGGATGGATTGCCCTCTGTATCATAAAAAAAATGAGCTTTTCAACTTTTGGTTAGTATATACAGTTTATGGGTATGATCTTAAATTTTAGCCCTTTAATTTAAGTACAAATATTAACAATGTAATAAAGCACAAATATAATGCAACCTTCTGAATTTAAACATTTAAAAACTGTTTTATAAAACAATTAAACATCCTGTAATGGCTTCTTATAATATCAAATATTTTTTGGACCCTTTATGTCTTTAAACCCATTGTCACCTTGGTGCCTGTTAAGTTTATGTTAATTTCCAGTGTTTATAATTGTAACATTTTAACTAGTTTCAATGTTTAACAGCTTTCGACATAAAACAGAATTAATGTCATCTACATTAAAAGGACATCTGATTTTTTGATAATCTGAATTTAATGACCAGTGCTCAGAGGTAAATTTTGAGCTGGGGGCTGTTATCATTAGACAGCAAAAATGTTTAAACCATTTTTGTTTTAGCTCTATTCTTGCAATAAACAGGTTTCTAACAGGAAACACTGATAGAACTTTTTAGCAAGTACATATATTTTTCTTGGGAGAAATAAACAGAACTTTTAAACCATTAACCTGGTATGGTCAAAAATTTCAACTCATATTACTAATCTTAAGTTTGTATTTGTAGATATGAGAGCCCTCAGGAAACAGTTTACAACTTTCTCGACATTTGACGACTTTTCTTTGAACCTCCATAACTTTTTACATTACCTTTAGTCTCTCTCGATTTTCTCAGACATCCCTAGCATAGAAATGTCTCTCCTTTTCTCTTTCTCTTTTTTCTTATCAGTGACTCTTACCCAGATATGCATGCTTGAAGTGAAATCTTATTTATTTATTTAATTCCTGACTCTACCTTCTTGCTATGGTGCTTTCCCCTGAGCCTCTCTGCACACTCTGCTCTCTTAACTGTTGGCCCCTTTTATGGATTTTGTGGGTTACACCAGATCTTCTTTTATGTTATCTTTCAGTATTATAATTTTTTTTTTATCTCTTTTCAACTCTTCTGGATCTCGCCAATCCTTTTTCCTGTTCTACTTTTATTGCCCAGAGAAATGGAATCATACTCATAACACCTGAAGTTCCTTCTGATCTGTTCTGCTTTGATGAGTTGCATTGACCTATAAATCTGCAGGCCACTTGACCTGTCTACTAGACCACTGTTATCTTATTCTGTCTTCTTTGCTTCAGACTGATTGTAACAAGTCTGCACATAGCCATCACTTCTAATTACCATATATTTTGTTATTTTTATTTTTTTTTAGTGGACTCAAAAATCTTTACCAAAGTTCTTCTCCCCAACACCCCTCATCCTCCTCCTCCCCACTCTCACCCTCACCCCTTTCCCTATGGTCACAGTCACTGCCACCTGAGGAGAGGAGGGCTGGGCAAGGGGCTGGTTCTGTCATTAGCCCCCAGGGATTCAGAATTCCTCTCCTCTCTGACTGCCCACCAGGTGGCCCAATGCACCTAGGCCTTCAGAAACCCAGCATGGATCCTGGATGAGCATGGCTTAGGACTTCTGTACCAGGAGGAGCCTGGTGCTGTTTACCAGCAGCTTGTAAGATTCTGGCCTGGGAGTATTTATTTTATTTTTTAATTTACTTATTGATTTTTTATTTCACATGTCGATCCCATTTCCCTCTCCCTCCCTCCCACCCACCCATTTACACGCTATTCCCCCTCACATGCACAGTTACCACCCTCTGCTCCCAGCTCCCAACCCAATTCCAAATGTATGACATTGCCATCCATGTGTAGTCATGTAGATCTGTCAAGTCATTTGAAGTAGGGACTAGGGCTTCTCTCCTGTTTCTAGGTTAAGGGAGTACCCTCCATGGGGGATGTGTGTGCAATGTCCTTTGTGCATGAGGAACACATCCTGGTTCCACTGTCTGCAGTCCCTAGGACTGCTCAGTCATTCTGGCTGAGACCCATATTTAGAGAAGACTGAGTCTGTACCATGCTGGATTCCAAGCTATCAGTCTGGGTGCCTGTTATTTGACCCTTGTTCAGGTCAGCTGTCTCTGTGTGTTTCTACAACCTGGTCTTGTTCTGTCCATCTGCATCTGGATTCTAGTTAAACTCAGTGTTTAGGTTTGGGTGTTTGCTTCTGTTTCGAACAGCACTATAGAAGGGCCCCATGATGGTGAATAAGTTAGTTGTTGATCTCACTATCCAGGAAGGGCATTTATGGTAGCCTTTTCACAGTTGCTCAAATTGTTAGTTGGCAACAGTCTTGTATGTCTCTAGACCTTTATTTAGATTCACTTTTCTCTTCAAACCTATACTGGCTCCCTCTTTTATTCTCTCTCTCTCTCTTTCTGTCTCCCTCTCTCTCTTTCACTCACTCTCAATCTCTCTCTCTTCTGTCTTGTATTCCAACCCTGACTCAACCTTCCTGGTCGCAATTATTTTCCTCTCCTTCCCTTCACTTTCTCCTAGTTCTCTCTACATTCATTGACCACCCCCACCTCCCATGTGCTCTGGGGGACTTGTCCCATCAAGCTTCTTTGAGCGACTTTATATGAATCTCTTAGAATACACCTTGTATCCTAGTTCTTCTGGTGGTGTGAATTATAGACTGGCGATCCTTTGCTCTAGGTCTAAAATCCATATATGAGCGATTACATCCTATGTTCATCTTTTTGTGACTGGGTTACCTCATTTAGGATGGTTGTTTCAAGAGCCATTCACTTGCCTGCGAATTTCAAATTCCATTATTTTTTTTTTCTGCAGAGTAGCAAGCATTCCATTGTGTAGATGTGCCACATCTTCTTATCCATTCTTCAACTGAGGATCATCTAGGTTGTTTCCAGTTTCTTGCAATTAAACATAATTCTGCTATCAACATAGTTGAGCAGATGTCTTTGTTGTCGGGATATGGATCATTTGGGTGTATGTCTAAGGGGGGATTGCTGGGTCTCATGGTAGACTACTTCTCATTTTCCTGAGGAAACACCATACTTATCTCCAAAATGGCTGTACGAGTTTGCACTCCCACCAGCAGTGGAGGAATGTTCCCTTTCTCCTCATCTTCTTTGTTATAAGTTGTCATTTGGTGTTTTTAATTTTAGCCATCCTGGCAGGAGTAAGATGGTATCTCAAAGTTGTTTTCATTTGCATTTCCCTGATAGCTGAAGATGTTGAACATTTTCTTAAGTGTTTTTCAGCTTTTTTGGTTTCCTCTATTGAGAATTATTTCTTCTGTTCTGTACCCCATTTTTATTTTTAATTTTATATATTTTTTTCAATCAACGATTGTATTCTTTTTTTTTCATTTTATATAACCAAGTCCATTTAAATAATAACAAACATTTATAGACAATATTTCGGGATTTGGGTGTCGTTCTTTCCAAACTACTTCCTGCTGGTAAGAGGCACTGTCATGGGGGATTCTATGAAGATGAAGAAATCCTGCCTGTAGTCTGTAAGGCTGCTTTGTCCATCTATTTTGAATGTAGGATCACCTGGTATTCTCTATCAGGTGGTCTGGCTTGATCAAACTACATTAGTCTGGAAGGAATGCACATCTTTTCATTTTCTGTGGAAACAATAATAGAAATCCTTTTCCCCAGTAACATGTCCTTAAACTTAATTTTGGAGTCAAAGCATTTTTTAATTTAATTTATTATTTTACATGTCGATCCCAGTTCCCTCTCCCACCCTGCCTCTCTTTCTTCCTTCCCCCTCCCTCCTTCCCTCCCTTTTACTCTCTCTGCCCTCTCACATGCACTCTAACCACCCTCCCCTCCCATCCCCCCACCCCAATTCCATATGTAGGGGAATGCCATCCAGTTGGGGTCATGTAGATCTGACAGGTCATGTGAAGGAGGGACTAGGGCTTTTCTCCTGTCTCTAGATTAAGGCAGTTATCCCTCCATGGGGAATGTGTTCGCAAAGTCCTTTTGTGTACCAGGGATACATCCTGGCTCCACTGTCTGATGTTCCTTAGACTGCTCAGTCCTTCTGGCTGAGACCCATATTCAGAGGGGCCTGATTCAGTCCCATGCTGGCTTCCCAGCTATCAGTCTGGTGGCCTGTTAGCTGCTCCTTGTTCAGGTAAGCTGTCTCTATGTGTTTCTGCCACCTGGTCTTGTCCTCTCGACATGCATCTGGGTTCTACTTCGACTTAGTGTTTATGTATGGGTCTTTGCTCCTGTTTCCAACAGGCATTAATTGAGGGCTCCATGGATAAGTTAGTGGTTGATCTCACTCTCTGGGAATGGCATTTATGGTAGCCTTTCCACGGAAGCTCAAATTGTTAGTTGGGAGATGTCTTGTAGTTCTCTAGACCTTTCTTTGTGTTTGATTTTATCGCCAAACCAATATTGGCTCCCTCTTTTATGTTCTCTCTCTCTCTCTCTTTGTGTCTCTCTTTCCTGTCTGCTATTCCTAACCAGTCTCAATCTTCCTGGTCGCACATGTTTTCCTTTCCTCCCCCTCGTTTTCTCCTACTACTCTCTCCATTTGCTGCCCCCCAACACTTCCCCGGAGGTCTGGGGGACTTGTCCATTCCTGGTTCTGTGATTGACTTTATATGAATCTCATAGAATACACCTTGTATCCTAGTTTCTCTGCTGGTCTGTACCCCATTTTTTAATATGGTTTTTTGGTGTTTTGTTGATTAGTTTTTTGAGTTGTTTGTATATTTTGGAGATCAGCCCATTGTCTGATGTAGTATTGTTGAAAATTGATGGGAGATGCCATTCTGTAAATGTTGGGCAATAGGAAAGGAAGATAGGAGGGACTAAGAGACAAGGAGGAAAGAGGAAGTTGGAAGGAGGAGTCAGCATGGAGAGTCTGGAGAAAGCAGAATGCCGGTATGCTTCTCAGTAAGAAGACCACATGAACGTATATAGATCAGCAGAAATGGGTTAATACTTAAGACAGAGCTAGAAGATAAGAAAGTAGTACCAGGCCAATAGCATTATGTCAAATATAGAGTCTGTGTGTTAATTGGGGATGGCGTGATGGCAGGACCAGACCCGTGGCAGGCAGAAAAACCTTACTCCTTACATAAAATCTTTTCCCAGTCTGTTGGCTGCCATTTTGTCTTTCCACTGTGTCCTTGCCTTACAGAACCTTCTAAGTTTGAAGAGGTCCCATTTATTAATTGTTTCTCTCAGAGTCTGTGCCCCTGGAGTTATGTTCAGGAACTAGTCTCCTATACCAATTTGTTCAAGGGTACCTCCTACATTCTCTTCTAAGTGGTTCAGTGAGGTTGGATTGATGTTGAGGTCTTTGACCCATTTTGACCATAGTTTTGTGTATGACTACAGACTTGGGTCTATCTGCAGTCTTCTAATCACCATCATCCAAATGTGCCAGCACCATTTGTTGAAGATGATTTCCTCATCCCATTGTATTGTTTTATATGTTTTGTAGAAAATCAGGTGTTCATACCTATGTGGGTTTGTATCAGGTTTTTGAAATCCATTCCATGTTCTACCTGTTTTTTTTTTGTTGTTGTTGTTGTTTGTTTGGTTTTTTTTGTTTGTTTGTTTTGTTTTGTTTTGTTTTTGTGGCAATTCCAGGCTGTTTTCAGGAGTATAGCTCTGTAGTAGAGCTTAAAGTTAGGGATGGTGATGCCTTTGAAGTTCTTTTATTGTTCAGGGCTGTTTTGGCTATGCTGGTTCTTTTGTTTTTCAATAAAAAGTTGATTATTATCCTTTCAAGCTCAGTGATGAATTGTGGGTTTTTAATGGAGATTGCATTGAATCTCTAGATTGCTTTTGGCAAGATTGTCATTTTTACTATATTTATCCTACCTATTCAAGAGCATGGGAGATCTTTCCATATTCTGGTATCTCCTTTAATTTCTTTCTTTAGAGCCACAAATTTTTATTATATAGGTCTTTCATTTGTTTGGGAAGTGTTGCTCCAAGATACTTTATGTTCTTTCTGGCTGTTGTAAAGTATTATGTTTCTCTGATTTCTTTCTCAATCTCATTGTTGTCTGAAAAAAAGTAGGGCTACTGATTATTTTGAGTTTATCTTGTACCCTGCTAGTTTGCTGAAGGTGTTTATCAGCTATTGGAGTTCCTTGGTAGAGTTTATTGGGTTGCTTATTAAGCTATCATATCATCTTCAAATAGTGATAGTTTGACTTCTTCCTTCCCAATATGGATCCCTTTTATCTCCTTTTCTTGTCTTATAGCTTTAGCTAGAACTTCACGTACAATATTGAAGAGATATTGAGAGAGAGTGCAGCCTTGTCTTGTTCGTGATTTTAGAGGAATCACCTTAAGCTTCTCTCCTTTCAGTTTGATGTTGGCAGTTGGTTTGCTCTGGGTTCTTTTGTATTTCGGGCATAAATTTTCAGAATTGAGACTTTGTGTTGAATGATTTCTCCTGCAATGAATACTGAATGAGCATCCTCATCTCTTTTGATTAATTTTGGTTTGAAGTCTAACTTGTTAGATATTAGGATAGCCATGCCTGCTTGCTTCTTGTGTACATTTGATTGGAAGATATTCCCCAACCTTTTACCCTGAAGTAATGTCTATCTTTGAAACTTAGATGTGTTTCATGTATGTAGCAGAAGACTGCATTCTTCCTTCGTATCCATTCTGTTAGCCTGTGTCTTTTTATAGGTGAGTTAAGACCATTAATATTTGGGGTGAGTAAGGGCCATTGATTTTTGATGCTTGTTTGTTTTAGATTTGATGTTGGCAGTGGTATTGTGAATATATTTGGCCTCTATCACCCTTGTTTCTTGTATAGGGAGATTATCTGTTGCCTACATGTTGTGTGCATAGTTAACTTCTGTGGTTGGGAGTTTTCCTTCCAAATCTTTCTGTAGTGCTGGATTTGTAGGTAAGTATTGGAAAAAAATCTGTCTTTGTCATTAAATATCTTGTTTTCTCCATCTATAATGATTGAGTGTTTTGCTGGGTATAATTGCCTGGGCTAGCTTCTGTGGACTCTTAGTATTTGTAGAACATCTATCCAGGACCTTTTGGCCTTGAGGGATTCCATGGAAAAGTCATTTGTAATTTTGATCGGTTTGCCTTTATATGTTACCTGTCCTTTCTCCTTTGTTGCACTTAGTATTCTTTATTCTGTGTTTTAGGTGTTTTCCTTATTATATTCCTAGGCTTTTTTTTTTTTTTTTTTACTTTGATCCAGCCTAATTGGTGTTCAGTATACTTCTTGTACTTTCATGTGCATGTCCTTCTTCATGTTGGGAAAGTTGTCCTTGATGATTTTGTTTAGTATGTTTTTGACACCTTTGAGCTGGTCTTCCTCACCTTCCTCGCTGCCTATTATACTTAGGTTTGGCCTTTTCATGGTGTCCCAGATTTCTTGGATGTTTTGCGTTAAGGATTTGTTGAATTTATGATTTTCTTTGGTAAATGAATCTATTTCCTCTAGTTTATCTTCCATGCCTGAGATTCTCTCTTTCATCTCTTTTTTTCTGTTGGTCATTTTGTGTCTGTAGTTCACAATTTTTGCGCAGTTTTTCTATTTCCAGCATTCCTCTGGGTTTTGTTGTCTTTACTTTCTCTATTTCAATCTTTCAGCATTAAAGGTCCTGAGTGGTTGGAGGAAATCTGGGATGAGCCCAAAAACTTTGTACCTCCCGGGTTTCCTCAAGTCCAATGAAGTTATTCCCAAATGTGAAAGCAAAAGGTTTTAATTGGGAAGAACAAAACATTCTGGGAGTTCACTCTATTGGAAGGCTAAGTTACCTAGCAACAAAAGTGAAATGGAGGCTTGACATCCCTAGTCTCAGCTCATAGGGTTTTCAAGGTTACAGCATTTCATAGAGTACAAAGTTTGATTGCAAGGGCATCAAGATTGATTAGCACAACTGCAAGGTTTTCTTTTTCTTTTTTTTCCTGTATCTCATGAAAATAACATGTGGGGTCTGTACTCTGAAATCAGGAAATTATCCACTAGAAGTGATTCTTGTTCTTTGTAGTTTTTCCTTCTTGCCATTAACCCTAATTTTTAATTTTTCCATCACATCACATAAAGTAAAATATAAATTGTTAAATGTCTCCAAGAACTGTAGTCTTTCCAAGGATGCACAAAAAGCTCATTGAAGTTGACTAAAAAGATGTTTTTTCACAGGGCTCCCTGCTCGTAATACTCTGAAGAGATTCAACCCGCAAAGTTTTAGTCAGAGTCATATCATTGATTCCAGGGAGATTCACGTATCTCATGAAAACCCACAGTTGTTTCTGTTAAATGGGTGTGGAACCCTGGGGGAAAATGGTTAAGGCCCCATGAGGGTTTCCTGTGATGACTCCTGGATCGTTTTGTGAAGTCACTGAGAAGGACAGAGGTGAGTTTGTTCTGCAGTTAACATGGTGTGCAAAGTAAGAATTGCTTATTCTACCTCAGTTTCTGTGTTACCTTTCCTCATTCCACTTCAATCTCTTCAGAAACCCCTGAGTCCATTGAGGGCTAATCTATAGGTGAATGACTCAAAAAATTCCATCTCGAGGGAGACTTTCAGACTTGGAGAAATGAAAGACAAATTTCCTGAATGTTTCCTGGTTAGTTTTGGTGGTACAAGGCTGTGGGCTGGAGATAGACTGTGAGAGTGCTGGAGGTAGCTCAAATTGGTTGCCTTGTGATGCTTAGGAGGTGATGAGGTTTGTGGTTTGGGTGCAGGCCCTGGTTGGCAAAGGGGCAGGTTAGATGTAATGTTTATTCTTTTGATGTTTCATTGTATCAACATCTAGGAAACTGGGGAGCAGGACTGCTTCCTCGGAAGGGGTCATGGATGTCACCTTCCCCTTGGTGGCCCCTGATGCATATCATGTAGTACAGCTTCCACCTTAACTCAGAGGGAGGGGTAACTTTGGCTGTAGTATCAAGGGTCCCACTGGCTTTCCACTTTATCTTCTAAATATCAGACCCATGGGAATGTTGTCCCTGAAATATCAACTCCTCATAAGTGCACACAGTTGTCTACTCTTTGACTTGTGTCCATACTAATCTGACCTTCTGCCAGGTGTTATGCCAGTGCTTGGAATAAGACCCTATTGATGTGGCTTGTCCTCACAACTGTTTCATCTGCCCATCTCCTGTGCCCTGAGCTCAGTGACACCACCATCTCACTGCCCTACCAGCACTGGGTCAGCCTGAGAGGCTGCTACTTGGCTGGCTGACTTGACATGGCTGCATTGTTTTGGTTAGGAGCAAGATTGCAGCAGACCTAAAGCAGGCCTAACAGTTGGAGTGGTCAAATTGGTGGCCAGGTTCAAGTAGATAGCTGTTGGACAATAGGAAAGCAAGATAGGCGGGACTAGGAGACAAGTAGAAAAGAGAAAGTAGTAAGGAGGGGTCAACATGGAGAGGCTGGGATGATATGATGCCTGCCCCACTCCCCAGTAAGGTGAAACTACGTGTAAACACTTAGGTTAACAGAAATGGGTTAATACTTAAGACAGAGCTAGCCAATAAGAGACAAGTAATTGGCCAATAGTATTATATCAAATACAGAGTCTCTGTGTGTTAATTGGGGCTGGCACGGTGGCAGGACAAGACCAGCAGGAGGAGGAAAAACCTTACTCCTTACAGATAGCTGCTGGATTTCTGAAGGTTTTGGGGTGGCTGTCAGACAAGGCTGGGTGAACACTTAGCCACTAGCACCCAAGGCCATGATTTGGGTTCTGAAGCTTCTCCATTATGATTCAGATTGGTGTGAGATTTCTGAGGATTTAACATTGAGCTCCTCTGTGCTCTCACAAGGAGCAAAATCTTGACTTTCACAGGGCTGGCAGGTACCCAAATCTGACTGTCTAAGGACTATGAAGTAGAGGACCCTTTGAGGTCTGTGACCCCATTCACCTCACCACACTGCACCTTCCCAAACACCTGGAATCCATCCAATGCTGCAGGCCTAGAGACCCAACTCTGGCAAGTCTTGGCCTTAAAGCTCGTTTGGTTCCCATCTTTGGAGCTTGGTGCCAATGGATATATTTTCTTTGGAAAGGCCAGAGGAAGAACACCTATGACGTATTGAAACTGGTATTCTCTTTGCACTACTACAAATAAGCCAAATGCTTTTGTGAATCAGGCCAACACTTCCCCATGGTTGTCTGTACATTTGTTGGCTGACTAGAGAAAGGCTTTCTGTAATGGCCCCAAAGGGATGAACCTATTCGAACGCCCTGGTCTTCCACTAATTCTGAAGGACTTGTGAGAAATTCCTCTAAAAAAGGTTCCTAAACCTCTACTCCTTTACCCAATTCTAAATTCTGCAATAACTCCTCTCTAATGAACTTGTACTGAGGAAGTCCCCTTAATTCCAAGAGTTCTGAAATTCTATTAGCCAAATAGGTCTCTGATATACCACAATGCCCATGGAGGTATGCCTTTCTGCACATTAGGAATACACACATCATATCAAGGATGCGAGTGTTACCATTGCCCAAAAGTTTTAACCTTCTCCTTTAGACTACTCTATATCCCCAATCTCTGTCCAAGCTTCCCTAATGTTTCCTTCTCATCAAGGAGATGTCATACTTTCTGTTCTGGCTGCTGTGATAAAAGGATACCAAAACTCAAAATTTCTGTACAAGATATAATTTTCTGCTCTAATTTGGACCAGCAACACCTAGTATTACCAACTATCTGGAAAGAAATCTACTGCTCTCAATCATGTTTTCAAATACATAGCATTCATTTCATTTGGAACCTACTGATAAGCATTGAGCCTACTTCCTGCAATCCAGTTGTAGAGAGGGAGGAGTGATGAGCAAACAGATCAAGACCATCCAACGAAAGCCATAGAAATTTCTGATGTGAACAAGGGGAAGTGCATGGATACCAGATTGACTACTTAGAAACCAGCAAAGGACAGAAATGGTCTTCCTGCATATAGGAGGCCTTAGCAGCCTATAGGGCCTCTGGTAAAGGAACACCATTTATACCTACTGCATGAATAGATAATGGAAGCCCATTCCTCATACAGGAAAATTTTCTTTGCCTCTACCCATGGTGGAGGCCATATGACCTGCAAGAAATGATGTGAAAGTCCTGGAAGAGTTCCCCACAGAAAGCCTTGCCCTTTCTATGGAGAAAAGGAGGAATGATATAGGTGTCACTGGGCAACATGGACAAATGGTAGGTATAAAGAACTCAGATTGATATGTAAAATAAGATTGTATTGTTTCTTATTTTAATAAAAATATGAAAAAATAAAGAAAACAATGTGGACAACAGCTATAAGTCATCTGAATGACATTATTACTGGTGATAATGGTGATAACACAAAGAAGTTAGACATGCATGGAGATTAGTTGTCAAGAAGAAAAGGTTTCATGGATTATGTTTGTTACAGTGGGAGATGAGGATGTCTTCACATCAGAAAATAAGATACTTTTGTGGAATATTGAAAAAAACCTCACCAATAATAATATTTCTTCTATAGTTAAATTAATTAAGAATGCAGAGAATTATTTTATGGTATTAAAATAATTTCCCAACCAAAATTAGAAAATTACTGGTAATCTGTGGAAAACTATCTGATCTGTGATGGGAAATGTTATTCTGTATATGTTTCTCATACTGATTAATGAATAAAGCACTGTTGGCCAATAGGAAAGGAGATAGGAGGGACTAAGAGACAAGGAGGAAAGAGAAAGTAGAAAGGAAGAGCCAAGATGGAGAGTCTGGAGAAAGCAGTTTGCTGGCCGGCTCCCCGGTAAGAGAAATACATAGATCAGCAGAAATGGGTTAATAATTAAGACAGAGCTAGCCGATAAGAAACTAGCACCTAACCATCAGTATAATATCAAATACAGAGTCTCCCTGTGTTATTTGTGGCAGGCGCTGCGGCGGCGGGAGAAGACCGGGCGGTGGGTGGAAAAACCATACTCTTACAGCTGTGGTTACTTGTGACAAGGAATCTCTGTGAGAGTGACTTTTGTGACCAGAGTTGTCATTTTTCTTTGCATTGTGCATTGGGGGAAAATTTAAAGTGTGTGGTTTTTTTATATTTCTCTTTGTGTATCTATTGTCAAAAAATTAATTACTCACCTACATACTACACATAGTTAGTCATTGGCCATGGGGTGCTGTTCACTTTGGGAAAACAAGATGAAGAAACTTTATATTCTTTGTGCGTTTTGGACATCAGCCCTCTGTCAGATGTAGGGTTGGTGAAGATCTTTTCCCAGTCTGTAGGCTACCTTTTTATTTTTGTCAACTATGGCCATTGCCTTACAGAAGCTTCTTAGTACCAGCAGGTCCCATTTATAAATTGTCTATCTCGGTGTCTGTGCTACTGGTGCTATGTTCAGGAAGCAGTCTCCTGTACCATTTCCTTCAAGAATACCTACCATGTACTCTTCTAAGAGGTTCACTGTAGCTGGACTTATGTTGAGGTCTTTGATCCATTGGGACTTAAGTTTTATGCATGGGGATAGACATGAGTCTGTAGCCTTTTACATACTACCACCCTGTTGTGCCAGCACCATTTGTTGAAGGTGTTTTCCTCCTCCCAGTGTACACTGTTAGCTGTTTAATAAAAAATCAGGTGTTCATATGTGAGGGGTTTAATATCAGTATTTCAATTCCATTCAATTGGACTGTCTACTTTTATGTCAATACCAAACTGTTTTCAGGACTATAGCTCTATAGTAGAATTTGAAGTCAGGAATGGTGATGCCTGCTAAAGTTCCTTTATTTTATAGGGTTGTTTTGGCTATTCTGGGTCTTTTTTATTTTCATATAAAGTTGAGTATTATCTTTTATAGTCAGCGAAGATGTGAGCTGGGATTTTGATGTCAATTGCTTTGAATGTCTGGATTGCTTTTGGCAAGATTGCTATTTTTAGTATGTTTATCCTACCTATCCAAGAGCATGGGAGATCTTTCTATTTTCTGGTGTTTTCTTTAAATTCTTTCTTTAAAGACACAAAATTCTTACTATATAGATATGTCACTTGTTTAGTTAGAATTACCCCATGATAATTTATGTTGTTTGTGGCTATTGTAAAGGGTAATGTTTCTTTGATTTTTTTCTCAGTATTTTTAATGTCTGTATATAGTAGAGCTATGGATTTTTTTAGTTAATCTTGTATCCTGCTAATTGGCTTAAGGTGTTTATCAGCCATAGGACTTCTCTGGTATAGTTTTTCAAGACACTTTTGAAAACTATCATATCATTTGAAAATAGTGAAAGATTGACTAATTTTTCCAATTTGTATCTCCTTGAAATCCTTTTGTTGTTTTATTGCTCTAGCTACAACTGCAAGTACAATATTGAAGAGATGTGGAGAGAATTGGCAAACTTGTCTTGTTCTCGATTTTAGAATAATACAAAGAATTGAGGAAACTAATCACATAAACACCACATAACTATATTTTAAAAAAACTGGGGTACACAACTGAATAGAGACTTCTCAATAGAGGAATCCAAATTGGCTGAAAGACATTTAAGAGAGTGCTCATCATCCTCAGCCATTAGGGTAATGAAAATCAAAACAACTCTGAGATACCATCTTATTCTTGTCAGAAGGGCTAAAATTAGAAACACCAATGACAGCTTATCTTGCAGAGGATGTGGAGAGAAATGGACACTCCTCCACATATGATGGGAGTGCTAATATGTACAGCCATTTTGGAGATCAGTATGGTGGTTCTTCCGGAATATGGGTATCTCCAAATTGGCTGTACATATTTGCATTGCCACTAGCTATGGAGGGGTGTTCCCCTTTATCCACATCCTCTCCAGCATAAGCTGTCATTCATGTTTTAGATTTTAGTCATCTCGAATTAGTAACATGGTATCGAAGAGTTGTTTTGGTTTGCATTTCCCTGATGACAAAGCGTGTTGAACACATTCTTAAGTGTCTTTCCACCATTTTTGATTCCTCTATTGAGAATTCTCTATTCATTTCTGGACCCCAGTTTTTAATAGGGTTATTTGGTGTTTTGGTGACTAATTTCCCAAGATCTTTGATTTTGGAGATCAGTCCTCTGTCATATGTGGGGTTGGTGAAGATTTTTTTCCACTCTGTGGGCTGCTGTTATGTCTTGTTGACTGTGTTCTTTGCCTTACATTAGCTTTTTAGTTTCAGGAGTCCCCAGTTATTAATTGTGGCTCTCACTTTTTATGCAACTGGTATTATGTTCAAGAAGTGGTCTCTTGTAACAATTCATCCAAGTGTACCTCCTACTTTCTTTTCTATGTGGTTCAGTGTGGCTGGATATATGTTGATGTCTTTGATCCATTTGGACTTAAGTTTTTGCATGGCAATAGACATTGCTCTAGCTCTAGTCTTCTACACACCACCATCCTGTTATATCAGCACAAATTTTTGAAGAGGCTTTCTTTTTTCGCATTGTATAACTTCAGCTTCTTTGTTAAAAATGAGGTTTTCATAGGTGTGTGGGTTAATATCAAGGTTTTCAATTTGATTCCATTGGTCTTCTGTGTATTTTTGTGCCAATACCAACTGTTTTCAGGACTATAGTTCTGTAATAGAGCTTGACATTTGGGATTGTGATGCCTCCTTAAGTTTATTGCACAGGGTTGTTTTGGCTGTCTTGTGTCTTTTGTATTTCTATATAAAGTTGAGCATGAGCAGGATTGGAGGGAGCAGCTTTGCCATCAGATGCCTGTGATGGACATGGACAGGTGACATTGGGTGCAGGGTCAGGGGAGGCCCCATCCCCTGCCAGCACTCTGATTTGCATATTCAAATGCTGCCTGGAGACTCAGAAGACAACAAGAAAGTACAGAAACTGCCAGTACTTTTAATTTGCATAGTGGTTAATTTGCATAGCCACACCTCCAAATGAGATAACCTGCATATATGTGCATGTCAAAATCCCAAACAGATGGGATAACTTGCATTCATTTGCATAGCAAAAGCATGTAAAGCACCAAAAATTTGCATATTAAAGTGCATCCCCA
This sequence comes from Phodopus roborovskii, assembly GCF_943737965.1. Classification (NCBI taxonomy): domain Eukaryota; kingdom Metazoa; phylum Chordata; class Mammalia; order Rodentia; family Cricetidae; genus Phodopus; species Phodopus roborovskii. The sequence goes on from NW_026125571.1 coordinate 48,620, forward strand.
CATCTCGGGTTTTCTCATTTGCATATTCAAATGTGAGCCCCAATCAGTCTCACAGATTTGCGTGCACCGTGCTCATTTGCATAATCTCAATTACTACTGCTTCCTTTGCATAACACTTCAGTCTCATTTACATATTTAAATGGGCGACAGGGTTTTAAGTTGATCCACACTGCTCAGCATCAGGCTCACCCATTAGTTGCAGCCCTGCCCAAGCTCGCCTGCCCCCTACAGGTCCAAGGTCACAGTCAATGACCCTCTATGGGCCTTACCCTCACCTACAGCAGTGCCAGCCCCTCCTTCCTGTCCTCCAGCCAGGTCAAGGTAGCTCCCAGGTAAGGAGGTGCAAGAGCTGGAAGCACAGATTCAGGACGGGCAGGCCCCCGAGTGTGTGGCCGAAGTATGGGTGTGGCCTCTGTGGCGGACAGGTCTTGGTCAGGACGGTGTACTCACAGGAAATGGTGACCGGGAGCAGTAAGTGCCCTCCCTCCCTCCCTCCCCTCACCATCTTCGTCCCCAGGTGGGCATGGCAGGAGTCTCTACCACACTCTGAGGTCAACAAGCAGCAATGCTAGGGCCCACAGGGCAGCAGCCCTGGCGGTTTGTGGCAGTGCAGCTCATGACAGTAAAACCCCTGGGGATGCGGGTGTGGCCCCAGTGAAATCACAGACCTTGGCCAGTTCTCCCCCCCTCCTGATCCTTCTGCTGTCAATCACTGCAGGCTACGCCCCTCTCTGTCAATCACTGCAGGCCCCTCCCCCTGCCAGGAGGAGTGCAGGGCGACTGGGCGGGGGCCATCTCTGCCATCTTCATAGGTGGAGAATGCCGGCAGGACTTCCTGGCAAGGGAAACCCGGCAGCGGAGACTCATGCCAATAATCGTGGGTGGGGCAGGACTTCCGCTCGCAGATTGCAGCCAAAGCCGACCTTAGCCGAGGCCATCAGGAACTTTTGTAACTGCTGTGGCCAGGACTGCATTACCCAGCATCCTATGCGTTCGCTCTCTGCTTTGCTGCCCAGAGACTTCCGGGTTTGGACTTTCAGGCCAGGGACTGCAAAGGAAATGCAACTAGCATCCTGTGGGGTCGATTCCTGCCTATATGCCCAGGGACTTCCGGTTTTCATGTGTTGCGGAAGAGGACTGCATTGCCCAAGGTGCTCTGCTGTGGCTTCCTGATTTTTCAGCATGAAACTTCTGGTTTTAGTTCGTGGATGCTGCCCAGAGACTTCTGGGTTTGGACGTTCAGGCCAGGGATTGCATTTCCCAGCATCCTCTGCGGCCGCTTCCTGCTTCTCTGCCCAGGGACTTGTTTTCATCTTTGGCGGTCCAGGACTGCATTTCTCAGGATGCTTTGAGGCTGCTTCCTGCTTTTCTACCAACGGACTTCCGGTTGCAATCTTTGAGGGTCCGGGATTGCAGTTCCCAGCATGCTGTGTGGCCACTTCTTTCTTTTCACCCTTGGACTTCCGGTTCTGGACTTCAAGGCCTCCGAACTACAGTTACCATCATGAACCAGGCTTGTTTCCATCTTTTCAGTTCCTAAACTTCTTCCGTGCTCCGAGGATCGAGGTCTCCATTTACCAGCATCCTGTGTAGGCACGTCCTGCTTTTCTGCAAGGGACTTCCGGTTTTGCGCTCTGAGCGGCCAGGACTCCATTTCCCAGCATCCCCCAAGTCCTCGTCCTGCTTTTGTGCCCCAGAATTTCCAGTGTTAAAAACCGCTTATTGTTATTAATATTAATAGTGAAAGACCAAAAAGTGAAGTTAAATGAAGGACAGTCTTACCTGGAAAGCTAACCAATATCTGTTCCTTGGAATTTGCTAGCTTCATCTCACCATGCCCTGAGATGACAAGAATTCACACTGCCCCTCCTTTCTGCCCCTCCTTTCCTGTGAGTCAACAGGTGGTAAATAGGGTCCTTAGGAAACAAAGAGATAGCTGTAACTCTGGTTTGCCCAGACAAGATTAATTAGCACACCCTGAGGCCCTAAGGTCTGCTGACCCTAATAGCACACCATCAGGCCTCCAAGGGTCACGAACTCAATGGACAGAGGGTCCCACCCCCTCCCTAAGCTTGTGGGTTTGCCTTTAAAAACACCTGGGCCCAGGGGAGAGGGCTTCTCTCTAGCCTGCATGCTGGAGGAGCCCATTTGTGCAAATGTTTCCTGTTCATTAAAGCCTCTTGCGTTTTGCAGCAACTGGACTGGACATTGAGTACTTGGGGTATCGACCGAACCTGGAAGACTCCTCATTCTGAGGGTCTTACAATAATATTGTTATTATTATTACTATTATTATTATTGTTATCGTTCTTTTTAGTATTATATCATTGCTGCTATTATTATTATTACCATTATTATTATTGCTATTGTTATTTTTAGTATTATATCATTGCTGCAGAGAGAGAGAGAAACAGAGATCAAGAGGGGAGCAGAGAGAGAGAGACACCAGAGAGAGGGGTGTGCTTGCTTTTAAAGGGGGACTTGCACATGCATAAGTGAGTCTTCTGGCAGCTAGGTAAAGCTTGACATAGCCATGACAAGGCCATAAGTGTCCCGACCATCGTTGGGGGCAGGGGTCAGCTGGCTGCTAGTTTCTAACATTCCAACCTCTTATTGTTATTAATAAGGTGGGAGTTTTGCATGGCAGGGAAGGGAATAAGGACTTTGAGTTTTCAAGACATCTTCCTGCTGACTTGGGGTCATAGACCATCTTTGGGGGATCCGAGAAAGCTGGGGTACTGACACATCCTGGGAGCTGGTTGTTTCATCGCAGTCCTGACTGTATGGAGCTCTGGCATCTCTTTGAGACCTGACAAGATGTTAGCAGAGCAGAGGACAAGGTTAAGTTTCTGTCTCTTAGGTCTTAGTACTTAATGGGAGAAGCAAAGTGGGGGAGGGGGCTTCCAAGGGGGTCCCAGGACCAGGTTAGGAAGTCACACGGCCAAGAAAAAGTTGAGTAATAATTATTTGGAGTGAATCTGACCTGTAAATGGATCCAATTCTGCTCCCTGGAACCCAAAGACTCTTTGGGTTTGTGAAACATAAATATTAGACACTTTATCAGCATACTCATGTTAATATGATTTAGCTGAAAGAATGAACACAACTGGCAAATTCTTAGCACAATGAAAAGAACCTTAATTGTGAGCTTATAGTTACAGTTATGATCGAATAATGGCATAGTATGGTGTTCAGTACTCCCTCAGAATTGGATTAATAGCTTATTAAAACTTTATTGATTAATGTTAAGGCTATGAATACTAGCAACCTTAAGATTTCCATTTTTGAAATCTGTTTTGTAACAATCGGAGCCTTGGATGCTGCTGTAAGCTGACAAAGCTACCAGTCATCAAAAACGTCAGTGTTCTTGAGATGGATAAAATTTTACCTGAATGATTAGGGAGTAACAGGGACTTACTAGCTGGCAGCATGGACAGCCACCCTGAGGTCCTCCACAGTTGTTGAACTTAGAGGCTTTAAAGACATCTGCCTTGCACTGATAGCATGAGACCTGTGGATTAGGAGCTTTTGGAATACTTACCTAGCATTGGCCCAAGCAACGTGGAGAAGATCGACTCCACTGCCCTTTTGTCCACAGTTCTTAGTGCCCTTTGCGGCAGTTGAGATGCAAGGCAGGATTTTTCAGTGGCTAGTTCACTTTTGTGGGTGGCTTCTTCAGTGTCTATCACTCTTCTTGGAGAAAATGGGTGGTGCCAGCAACTGGCCTGTCTCTCTGTTATAAAAGCTTTTTAATGAAATATTTTAAATGCCATATTCTCTAGATCTCTGAGCATTTTAGGGCTGTCTGACTATTTAGCATACTTTAGTATACAAAATATTCTTTAGTTACTTGCCTTAAGCACATAGGTGGCTAGGCTTTATCCTAGCTTTATTCCTGTAATTAATTAATTTATCTGGAAAACTGGATCTGAGCTGAGAGTCTGTGGGGGAATGTTTTACTCAGAGCCATGCAGCCTGACTGTAAATGGTTTTAACTTAGTAGGTTAGACATATAACTGTAAAGGACAAAGAGGTAGAGAAATACTCCCTTTGATAATAGAGGCTTAACATTTATGTACAGCTTATAGGAAAGACTGGTTGGCATAAATATTTTCTTAGCTTGAAATAGACATTTATAACCTTAAATGTTTACCACCATTTAAAGATACATAATAATTTAGAAATATTTGAGACTTAGAACAGTTGAATTTAAGTTGTATGAAGTTAACTTACATTTACATAAATTTAAGTTGAAATAAAGTGTACAGATATATTATACAGGACTGGGTAAATTGAGAAGGACTAGAGTGTGAAGCTATGTATAACATAGTCAGAGAAAAAAGATATTACAGACAAAGAATAAAAGGCAAAAGGTAAATGAATTACAGGTTTTGTTGGCGGCAGAAGCTGGCTAGACTCCTTCTGCCTAGATGGCTGATGAAGCAGATAGAAGAACCATGGTGGGTAAATCTAGGCCACACGGTCAAGATGGTGGCTTCCATAAACATATTCCCAACAGCTGGCAGAAATCATAAAGTTTTGAGATGTAATTTTGTCTCGAGCAGATGCTGCCTCAGCTCAGCCCACTGCGCTGAGACAGGTTGCAGCTGGGGCAGGGGTGGAGGGAATTTTAGTGTGGTGGGAAGAGAACCGAAACAAATTTAGGGAAAGATTGTTTAGCAGAATGTTTAGCAGAGATATAGAAAAAACTCCTTCCATCGACCTGTTCGCTGGCAGTAATTTGAAACATCCCGTAAAATATTGGGATCTAGAGAGCTGTTTGCGTGGCCAATTTGAATTATTTTCTAGGGGAATCTAGGCTACTTTTCAGTACAAAAGTAAATAAGTCTGGGTGCATTTACAAGTGGCATTAAGTGAAAGGGTTTTAAATTTTCTATCAGGCATCCCAGTGGAGTGGTGGGGTGTATTTTCTTGGCCGGTTTATTCCCAATGGGTGGAGAGAAAGTGACCATGCAGTCTTGGAATTCAAGAGTGTGTCCACACCATAAGCGAGAATGGCAGAGCGTTATTCGAAGCCCATCAGCCCGAAAATTTTGCCAGGACCAACAGAGGCAGGAAGGACTCAGCAGTCCAAGAGCGGAGTAGATATACCGCCCTAGGCTGTATGTCTTCCACCCTTGAGGAATGTACCTGACCTTAAGGAAATGGGTTAAAATTTAAAAGGGTACCTTACCTAATTGAAGCCAGTGTGGGGTGGTATTTCCAGTGAACGGGGGATTGAGGCAACCCCTGGTATCAGAAACAGGATCTCAAGTATCTCTGGCTGGCTGCCCACCAGCAGACAGCTGCCAGTGACCCTCAAGGATAGCCTGCCTGGGTTTTGGCACTAATGTTGTGCTTTTGCTGCAGCTAATGCCTAAGAAACACAAATATGAGACTCAGTGCCCATGTGGAGTTTATTGAGAGAAGGGAGAGAAAGAGGGGTAGCTGGTGGCCAACCGAAAGCAGGAGAGAGAGAGACAGAGGCCAGAGAGGGAGACCAAGAGGGAGAGCAAGAGTGAGAGGCACCCTTTGCGTGCTTGCTTTAAAAGGGTGGCTTGCACATGCATAACTGAGTCCTCTGGCAGCCAGGTAAATTTTGAGCCACCAGGTTAGGCTGACATAGCAATGACATGGCCATGAGCATCCCGCCCATTGTCGTGGGCAAGGGGGGGGGCTGCTGGCTGCTAGTTCCTGACATTTCTACCTCTTATTGTTATTAAAATGGTGGGGGTTGGGCGTGGCAGGTTAGGGAATAAAGACATTGAGTTCTCGAGACTACTTCCTGCTGACTTGGGGGCTTAGATCATCTTTGGGGGATCCGAGAAAGCTGGGATGTTGCCATGTCCTGGTAGTTGGTTGTTTCATCAGAGTTCTGACAGTATGGAGCTCTGGCATCTCTTTGAGATCTGACAAGATGTTAGCAGAGCAGAGAACAAGGTTAAGTTTTTGTACATTAGGTCTAAGTACTTAATGGGAGAAATAAGGTGGGGGAGGGGATCCAAAGGAGGTCCCAGGACAAGGTTAGGAAGTCCCAAGGCCAGGAAACAGTTGACTAATAATTATTTGGAGTGGATCTGACCTGTAAATGGATCCAATTCAGCTCCCTGGAACTTAAAAGAATCCTTTGATTTTGCAAAAACATAAATATTAAGACACACTAGCAGCATACTCATGTTATAAATGATTTGGCTGAAAGAATTAACACATACAACTGGCAAATTTTTAGCACAATGAAAAGCACCTTAATTGTAAGTTTATACTTAGTTCTGATCATATAGTGGCATAATATGGTGTTTAATACTGTTAAAACTTTATTGATTAATGTTAAGTCTATAAACACTAGCAACCTTAAGATTTCCATTTTTGAAATCTGTTTTGTAACACTTGGAGCCTTGGCTGCTGCTTTAAGCTGACAAAGCTACCATCCGTCAAAAGCATCAGAGTTCTTGAGAAGGATAATATTTTACCTGAATGATTAGAGTAACAGGGACTTACTAGCTGGCAGTATGGACAGCCACCCCAGGTCCTCCACAGTTGTTGAAGTCAGAGGATTTAAGGACGTCTGCCTTCTGCTGATTGCATGAAACCTGTGGATTAGGAGCTTTTGGAAGACTTACCTAGCATTGGCCCAAGCAATGTGGAGAAATTCGATTCCACTGCCCTCTTGTCCACGGTCCTTAGAGCCCTTTGCAGCAGTTGAGATGCAAGGCAGGATTGCCCAGTGGCTAGCATTTCCACTTTTGTGGGTGGAGCTTCTTCAGTGTTCTTCAGTCTTCTTGGAGGAAATGGGTGGTACCAGCAGCTGGCCTGTCTCTCATTGGGTGTGGTGGGAGGACCAAAGAACAAAGACGGATTGTGACTGGATCAGGACAGTATCCATAGTCTTCCCCAAAGCTCTAGGAATTCAGGGCCTTGTCACAAGCAATTGTTAGCTAAGCTAATTACCACCCCATCTTTCTTATTCTTGATACTGATTCCTGACTAAGGTAGCCCAGATCACTTTGTGTCCATACCCTTACTCCTGAAAGTATTAGCTTCTGGAAAAGAGGAGCTCCCTGATTGCATATCCAATACCACATGTTCAGTGCTCAACCACATATACACAACAAGCAGAATTGTACTCAATTGGTTTTATTGGCATGTTTGTGCATACAAATTCATTCATACATGCTTAACAAAAAAGGAATTTCAAGGGAAGAATATGTGAAGGAATGGAGAAAAGACATGAATGGGTAAATTGGTGAAATACAGTTTAAATAAAAGGCATGAGAATAAATTTTAAATAATGAAGCTGACTAGAAATATAGCTTAGAAGTCAACAGCACTGGTTGTTGTTGCAGAGGACACATGTTCCATTACCAGAAACCATGACAGCCAGCCATCTTCTGTAACTTGAGTTAAAGGGAGATGGTACCCTGTCCTACCCTTTGCAGGTACTTTGCTTAGGTGGCTTCAGAAAAACATCCTGTTATGAGTGGTTTTCCTGTTCTCACTGCTGCACCAGCCCCCAAGTAACACACAGAGGCGTTGTATTAGATATAAAGTTGTTAGCCTGTTACTAGCATTTCTTATTGGTTAGCTGTGTCTTAATATTCAACCATTTCTATTAATCTAAGTATTTCCATGTGGCCTTATCTTAGCCGAGTGAGGGGCCAGCACTCTGCTCTCTTTGTATTTTACATCTTGAATCTCCTCCCTACTTCTCCCTTTGTCCTCCTAGTCTCCAATCTCACCTATCTTGCTTTGCTATTGGCCAACAGTGCTTTATTCATTAAACAATTACAACAGAACCATATTTACAGAATGACATCGTCCACCACTTCTTTGCAGGTACTGTGCACAAATGCATGGGAGCAGACAGTCATATACATTACATAAACTATATGGACTTCCATATAGATGTTTAGAATCAGAAAACACAGATATATATGATTCATAATAGTAGCAGTTATGAGGTAGTAGTAAAAGCAATTTTATAGTTGTGTTGTTGCCAGAACAGGAAGAACCAACTGTATTACAGTGACACAGCATTAGGAAACTTAGGAACAAGTTGTTTATACTAATGAGTCCTGTGGCTCAGGCTTGCCTGACACTATTTAATTGATGAGTTGTTTGTAATTTTAATCCAGACTCTGGTGGTTGTAACGAGTACGGTTTTTCTGCCTGCCACCGCTGGTCTTGTCCCACCGCCACGCCACCAGCCCCAAATAATATGCAGAGACTCTGTATTTGATACAATACTGTTGGCCCAGTTACTTGTTTCATATTGGCTAGCTCTATCATAATTATTAACCCATTTTTGTTGATCTATGTATTTCTCTTACCGGGGAGCCGGCGGCATACTGCTTTCTCCAGACTCTCCATCTTGACTCCTCCTTCCTATCCTATTTCCTCCTTGTCTCCTAGTCCCTCCTATCTTCCTTTCCTATTGGCCAACAGTGCTTTATTATTAACCAGTATGAGAAACATATATACATAATGGCATCTCCCATCATCTCCTCTTTTCTGTTTAAATAAAAAGTGTTTTAACCTTAACATAGCAAAATATATAACACATCAGTTATCAAATAAGAATCACAGCTAACAATATTTAGTCCATTAACATTTAGCAAGACTAAAAGAAACTATTCTATCATCTATCCTATATTTGTGAATCTAAAGTCCTATATGTAACTTATCTTTAAACCTAACTAAGGAAAACTATAACCATAACTATTTGTCTTCAACTCCATCAAAGACCACAGAAGGATAATATATAAGCTCTAGAAATGACAGAGACATCTTGCCTTTTCAGTCACCCGAAGTTCTTCTGTAATCTTCCATCTTCAGCCCATAGGCCATAGTGTGTCTGACAGACTCTCCAGTAAAGCAGGAAACTTTAAACTGTCTTCTTGTATTGGCAGTTTGTCAGTCACTTTACTCCGTGCCCTGCATACTGTCTTTTTTTTTTTTTTTGTTTGTTTTTTTTAAAAGATTTATTGATTTATTTATTTATTATGTATACTGTGGTTTGTCCTGGGTAGACAGTTTTGCATTGCTTCCAGGCAGGACACTCATTGTTTTGTGAAATAGATACCACAGGATATGTGTTTCTTCTAATCTCTCTGATTTTATGAGGGACTTACCCATGAACAGGGACCTGTGTATGAACTGAGTTCACAGACCAATGCAATGGTGGTCACAGTACAAAAGGGAGGGAGGGGGGAAGAAGGAGTTTTGTTCCATGCTTTTATTGTAGTTGACATTAGCACTAGGAACTGCGGAAATCAATTTTTTTTTCATGATGTCATTGCTTTCACAGTTAAGTGTCCTTGGTCTTACACAATCCTTGCAGTTTTATGAGGTCCCATTTATTAATTGTTGGTCTGTTCAGGAAGTTGTCTCCTTTGCCAGTTTTCCACACTTGGTCTTGTTTTTGTTTTAGTGTGTCTGATTTTGTGTTGGGAAAATTAACACACTTGGCCTTGAGTCTTGTGCAGGTGGATGTAAATGAATCTATTTCAATTCTTCATATAAAAATTCAGTTTTACCTGCACCATTTTTGAAGGTGCTATTGTTTTGTTTTTCCATTTTTTATTTCTGAATTTCCTCATCAGAATTCAAATGTCCACCTGTATTTTGATTATATGCCGTGGTCTTTAATTCATTCCATTGTTGAACATGTTTGCTTTCTGGACAGAGCCATGCTATTCTTTTACTGTTGAGTTGTTTTACCTATGCTTTTTGTTTTTCATATGAAAATACAAACTGTATTTTCTAAGTTTTTAATGAAGTTTGTTGTAATTTTTATGGGTATTGTGGTGAATCTGTAAATTGTTGTTAGAGGGATGGCCTTTTGACTGGGTTATTGCTACTGATCATGAGCACTAGAAATCTTTACATCTGCTCATATCTTCTTCAAACTCTTTGTTCATATACTTAAAGGTGTTTCACATGCATTCCTTCACTTGCTTTATTGGAATTACTTGAACATATTTTATATTATTTGAGGCTGTTGTGATGACTGCTGTTTCCTTTATGTCTTGCTTAGGCTGTTTGTTGTTTTTACATGGAAGTACTACTATTTATTTGTTGTTTGGTTGGTTGGTTGGTTGGTTTATTGTTACTGTGCTACCTAGTCAATGTATTGAAAGTGTTTATCACCTCTTCTTCCCTTGCTGAGTTTTAATGTCGTTGATGTGTACCTGTAAGTAATAATAGTCCAGCATCTTCCTTTCCAAATTATATTCCATTGATAACTTTCAATGATTCATTGCTCTAACTAGTACTTCAATTAGAATATTGAGTAGATATAGAGTTTACAACCTTGCCTTGTTGTCCAGGTTTATCAACCTTACTTTGAATTTATCTCTCTCTCCTCTTTTATAGAGGATTATATTTACTGTTTTTTGTAGATGTACTATTACACCCTATGTCAAATGAGGCCTCCTTTATTGGATTGCACGATCTTTTTATAGTGTTCTTGGAATCTATTTGTAAGGATTTTTATTTGTTCACCTATGTTCATGAGAGAAATTGTTCTCTAATTATCTTTATATTTCCCACAGCTCTGGACATTTGTGCTGAGTTTGGTTAATGATCTCATGGTCATCAGGCAGAATTGCTATGGATTTTTGAAATTGGAATCCCCAGAAACTGTCAACCTGGTTGAAATATTCAAATTGTTAAGGGCTATCCAGAAACACAAATATCCACTGTACCATGCATTAGGTTCAAGATATATGATGTAGTAGCATCTGACATAAATTATCTATGATTATTTGAAAAAAGAGCCTGATCACATGGATATTTGTGTACCTGTGGCATCATAAAATAAATTGGGTAAAGTTACATTTGTTTTTATATCATGGGATACATTGAGGAGTACCATTTGTAACTCTTCTTTGAGTCTGGTAAAATCCAATGGCAAAACAAACTTGCACTCAGCTTTTGTTATTTATTTATTTATTTATTTATTTATTTATTTTTGGTTGAGAGGCTTGGAATGATTCATTTTGTTTCATTATGGGTAATAGGTCTCTATTTAATTTCTCCATGCTGTTTTCATTGAACTTTGATATGTGGTACCTATCAAGAAAAATATGTATTTCTTTACTATTCCCACTTTGGGTGAATGATGTGTTTTTAATGTATTTTCTATGGTGTTGTTGATTACTGTTATGTCCCCTTTTAATTTCTGAATTTATTAATTGTTATATTATCACTGTATCTCTAAGTTAATTTTGATAATGTTTCGTCCATCTGTTGATTTTTCCAAAAATATGTTTTTCTTTGAATAATTTTATTTTTCTTTGTTTCTATTTTGTTAATTTTAACCCTGATTTAATAGCTTCTTGCTGTCTAATCCTCTTGGGTATATTTCCTGATCTTGTGTTTGGGGCAATATCAAATGTCATATTGGTGGAGTTTTCCTTTGATTAGGAATTGTTCTTTCCCATCTCTTTTGATTAATTTTTCTTTGAAGCCTATTTTGATAGATACAAAAATTACTCAACAAGCTTACTTGCAAACTTGCAAAGTTTACTTGAAAAAACTAGTAAATACGTTTTAAAAGTACATGGGAGAAGAAATGGAATCACTTAGAGATGGGGAGGGTCAAAGAGGAGAGTATTTTGGGAAGAAAACAAACAAGGAAGCACATAATCACACGTATATAAAGATGCCAGGATGAAACCCTATACTCTGTATTTAAACTAAACCAAAATTTAAAATTATTGGCCTTTAAGGTAGATCATTGGGAAATGGCACTTCTCACAAAACTGGACAACCTGAGTTAAATTCCAGTGACCCAAAGTGAAAGAAGCTATAACCATCTCCAGAGAGTTTCCTTGGATTGTTAAAGTCTGTGTGGTAGCACATGTGCACAGGCATGTGCTTGACAACAAAGACAAAACAAAAATAAAAACCATGTAATTAAAATTATACAAGAAAAAACATTTTAATTACAAATATGAATTAGGAATAGTACAGCTAGGTCTGAGGCAAAGAGTACTTACTGCTATTGTCAAATACCTGTGTTTATTTCCCAGTATCCATGTCTATTGACTTATAACAGCCTATAACTCCAGCTCTATGTAATCCAGTGCTCTTTTGTTTCTTCTTCAGGAAGTCATAGGCATTGTATACATTCATGCAGACACAATTCACAAAACAAAAGCAAATATTTTTATTAAAAGTTATGAAAGAATAAACTCAACAACGTATCAAGATGCAAACAGGCCAGATTAGAAAGGGAAATTGGGATAAAATCATTTTCAGAATCCAATCTAGAGGATATGAGTTAAATGTTTGAGATTCATGGTGGGGAGAATAGTCCCCAAAAGTTGTCTTCTGTTCTACAAACACACACACACACACACACACACACACACCCTCGCATGCACGCACCTGCATGCTTGCACACACACTCACACACACACACACACACAGACACACACACTATGTGGGAATGTCAGTACACACAACAAGGTGAGAAAGACTTGAGCGATGCTTATTAAAGTTTAATAACACTGTGCACCAGAAACACGCCTTGGTGGAGAAAAGAATAATCAGCCAGGAAATAGGAAATCCCATGCAAAAATTATTGTACATGACAGACACAATGCAAACATTTTCCCCCACTGGCAAGAAATTGCAAAAAAAAAAAAAAAAAAAAAAAAAAAAAAAAAAAATCCTTAGGGCAAGGCTTGAAGAGTAGGAAGACAATTAGGACACATGGGGTATTTTGTTCATCATTTTGAGGGATACATAAAAAGATGTTTCTTGCAGTGGTTTTTTGTTTGCTTTTCCAGACTTGTTTTCTCTCTGAATCTCAGGTTGTCCTGAAGATCATTTTGTTGACCAAACTAGCCTCAAATAGAAAGAATTCCCTCTGCCTCCTGAGTGCTGGAATTAAAAGGCCTGTGTCACCACACTTACAGCTAGAGTCCTTTATAACATTTTATAATATGAATGTTTTGTAAATAACAGGGGAAATGATAACACACAGAAAAGTATGTGCTGCCTAATAATGATTGATTTATTGGAGTCTCCCTCCCCCTAGGCAACCTGCCCCTATTCCTACTCCCAAAATCTCCTCTTCCTGCCCTGGTGGTTTCTCCTTAGCACCTGACTGTCACTCCATACAAGTCCTCTCCAGGGCCAGTATCTTCTTCTTATGAAACCTTTCCATGTCACAGGCTTCTCTAAAGCTCAGGTTCCTTCCAAGCCCTGGAATCGATCTTCTCTGCTTTCTATAGAAAACCTTCCCTTGCCTCCTGGACTTGTCTTTCAGAAATGAACACTTTACAATGACATCTCAAAGGCTGTTAAAGTTTAGATTGCTACGCCATGCATTCATTAAATGACCCTATAAAGACTGTGCATGCAGAGGCTACAAGGACCTGGGGCAATGAAACCTCCATGAATCCAGTTTCTATGGCCACAACTGCAGAGCCTAGTTCTAAACTGCTCCCTTTTTATAAGCAAGTAACTCCTGCCAGTTTTCTCTCTCTTTCTATTGCTGCCACCAATAGGTAAACACGTACCCTTTCCTTCACTCCCTTTTTCAATAAACACCTGTAGGTTTGTTGAGTTTGTTTGATTCATAAACTGAGGACAGTCTAAGCAACATAGATAGACTCTCTCAAAACAGAAAAAATCAAAAAAACAAGGAAATGTGAGAAGCACAGTGACACACACTTGCAACCCAGCACTTAGGACGTAGAGGTGGATGCAGGAGAATCAGGCCTGTAAGATACTCTTTTGCTAATAGAGATTTCAAGATCAGTGTTCACTACACGAAATCTTGTGTACAGAGGGAAAGAACCCACAGACAAGCACAAAAACTGCAGACAAAAACAGAACAAATCAAAACCTTATTATCTATGATACATATAATTAGACACCAGAATTTAACACGCTGTAACCTAAATATTTTGAAAATGTAAAGATATTTCAATTGGGAGAGTATTTTCCTACTGGAAAAAAAGATGCGCGGACACCTTTAAATAGGAACAAAACATATATAAGATACATACACACACAACACAGGGAAATCCTCTAAAGTGTTTAAGAAAAAAATCAATCCCTAACCCTGACATGTATATGACAAGTGTCATCTTTCTCTACAAGTTCAGTTTAAAATTGAGTAGTTGGTACATATAATCAAGATCCAGCAAACTCAGCTACCACAAAAACTAAGACAGTAAAGTTATAGGCAGGAATTCCAGATGAGCAATGCGATCAACTCAAGAACTAAAAGAAAATTTAAAATTCAGGTAAGCACTTTGAATGTCAGTCAGGCAAAGAGTTGAATCCTCACATCCTCCCTCTACTCCAAATTGCCTTTTGACAAAGACAGGTCAATAAGTGAAATACATTTACCCACTTATCGGCTTAGCCTCCAATCTTTAAATTCAATGTCTACTTATCTTGGGTATGGGTATGGTGGATATCTCTTTGTTCTCTAGCCTCAATGTTAGGATAAAACTAAAAGGTGATCATGCATGGGGGCCATGGGAAATTCCACGGTAGGTGAGGGCGTCCAAAGTGGGGTACAAACATGAATCCGGCACACCCCCTTATCGAGCCTCTAATGGCAGCTTTTTAAAGGCAGAGTCTAAATTCAGAGGAAAGCTTCCTTTATTTACCCTGAGGTTGGGGAACAGAATGGTGCTACCTGCAACTCACTGTTATGGCTGAAGCTTCACTCAATCCTCCTTATATACCTACTCAAGGAACAGATGCTTGAGGTATACAGAATAGCAGCTAAGGGAAAACATCTCTACCCACACCTCTGCTAAGTCCACCAACACCTGACTTCCCAACCACACATTGTCCCTTGCCAGCAGGAAGAAGCCAGACTCAGACCAATGTGCCAACATCAGGGACTCAGTGTTGTTTAGGTCGAAGCCCTGCTGGCTTCTATTTGTATACAAATGATGCGATTATTTGGTTGCCCACTCCCAAGCAGCTGTGTATCTTCTATTCAACTGGTCCTGTCACTTAGGCTGTAAGAACCAATCAGATCCTCTAGTGGAACCACCATTTGGGGGTGGGGTTCTTGTGAATCCAGGCTTTCTTCTCAGATCATATCATGAAGTTATTTCTTAGGCACTGCGTTTGGTTCTATGTACATGAACAGAAATTGGAGAACCATGGGGTGGACCCTCTCTCCTTCCCAATCTGTCTGTAACTCTCTCACTCTCCCTCACTCAATTTCACACTCCCTTTCCATCTCTCTGTCCCTCACTTCTCTCTCCTATGTTGCACATCCAATCAGAAGGCAGAAGCACAGTGACTGCATCCTTCTGAGCTGGAATGCCTCCACAGGTCTTTATTATCATCTGTGTAAGTTGTTCCCCAATAATATCCTCATTTATCATTTGTGTTTGGTCTAGTACACTTATTAACACCACATTTGCACGTGAATTTATTTTATTTATTAAGACTAAAATCAAGTATTATGTCTAACATGTTCACAAAATTCTTTACATGATATGGGTTTTCTCTTCCATGAGTTCTTCCCTATTACCTGATATGATGATAAAAAAGGACTTAAAATGTGTACAGGATTAGAGAAACAGATGAACAAAATTATGCAATGTTCATTACCATGACCTATCAGTTTTCTTAGAACATACTGTAGTTCCCCCTACTGCAGGGATTTACTGCAGTGTAGTATGAAAATACATACTGTATTTTCAAGGGAACCTTATTTTCAAAAACCATGAACAGTCACAAACTCACACACTTACATCACATAATTAAAATTAAATCAAATCTCTAAACAGATTTTCATATGTGAACATTTTCTCTTGTGAGCACTCATACCTGTATCCCATGTGTTAAGGGTCTTAAATTCTTCAAAGATTTCCTACAATATGAATTGCTTCATGTAAAGAAAGCAAGCATAAAGGATTGGGATTAGAGAAAACAATTCCTCTGAATGAGGATTTTATGTAAGTAAAGACAAGTGTTAAGAGGAAACAGGATTCCCTAATCAGTGAATTCCTAGGACATTTGTCCAAATGCGTTTGCATTAGAGAACAAAACAGAGACATTGGAGTGCTTGAACTGATTGTTCACATTTGTCACATATTTTTATGGCCAGATTCCTATGTAACTGAATGTGTTTTGGCTGAAAATTGTACCAGTTCTTTCTAGTAAGACTCATTTCCATAAGTTTTCTTAGGCCCTCAAAGATCATTGGATAAGCAAAGTTCACAACTTTGAGAAAATGTGTACATATACAGGGTTTCTATGGTATTTTTGTGATTATAAAGACTAATGGTACATAGAGAGGGTTACATTCAGTGTCTTTCAAGTGTACATTCTTTTATGATTTAAGAGAGTTGTGGGATGTGCAAAGGCTTTACCACATTGATGGCATTCATATGGTTTCTCTCCAATATATATTCCTATATGACTTTTAAGCACATCATGTGTTGTGAAAGCTTTACAGCATTGTTGACATTCCTAACGTCTCTCTCCACTATGTGTTCTTTTATGACGTACCAGATGGATGTGTTGTGAAAAAGCTTTACCACATTGTTTACACACATAGTGTTTCTCTCCAGTATGTGTTCTATTATGGCTTTTAAGCTGAGAATTAGTTGAAAATGCTTTACCACATTGATTACATTCATATGGTCTCTCTCCAGTGTGTGTTCTTTTATGACATACCAGATCGTTGTGTTGTGAAAAAGCTTTACCACATTGATTACACACATAGGGATTCTCTCCAGTATGTGTTCTATTATGGCTTTTAAGGTGACAATTACTTGAAAATGCTTTACCACACTGATTACACTCATAGATTTTCTCTACTATGTATGCTTTTTCATGGAGTTGTAGGAAACTGTGACATGCAAAGAATTCTCTATACTGAAGACTTCCATAAGGTTTCTTTGCAGTTTCTATTTTTACATGCCTTTGAAGATGCCTGTAACATACAAAGGTTTTCACACATTCATTGCGTACATTCACAGGATTCACTCCCTTATGGTTTCCTTCATTCCTGCAAATATATGTAGAATATATAAAACTTTACCACATGCATGATACTAAAGAAACAGTACATATGTAAAATAAATTGTTAATTTGTGCCTAATTGTAACCAGAATCAGATCTTGAGTTTTACATTCATAATGCTTACCTCATGAAGTATTGTTGTTTTCATTGAAGATACCTGTTGTTCACAGTAAGAGCCTTTATTTCATGGCACATATTTATGGCATCTATTTACATGAGATTTCTCACATAATTGAAATGAACTGGACCAACTCAGGGCTTTGACATAATTATTGCATTTATCAGTTTTTCCATAGTATAAATCATACTACATAGGCAGAATATACCAGTACAAATGGAAGCTTTCAAGCATACCATTTGTCATAGGGATTTACTGCAGTGTGAGTTTGTTGATATCATTCAGATGATGTAGGAATACTGATGATTTTTAAACTTGTTTCACACTCAACAAATATACTAAAAGTGGGGACTACAAATTATCTTTCATTTCTTTTCACTGTCCTAAGATAGAGATGTATGTTGCTCCTTTGCATAATCTAAATTCACCTGGCTTGCGTTTTTTGTAGGTTTTCTGATATAGAATGTCTCTGTGTAGACCTGGCTAGCATGGAACTCATTTTGTAGACCAGACTTGTCACAAACTTAAGGAGTCCACCTTTCCCTTCTTCATGAATGCTGGAAATAAAGGCATGGGCAACAACTACCTGACTCAAAATATAATATACTTATTAAAGTAAGATTAACAAATAAAAGGTTTACATATTGCATCCACACACTTTAACCTTCTTTTCCTCACAGACATGTGATATAGGGATTAAGAGTTCTCCACAACAACCTTCTTGATACTCATGAACTGACACTTTCAATAAACAGAAAAGTCACAAATATAAAAGTAATTCTTGCTTAACTATAGACTTTTTTCTTACAAGGTATTGCACATATATTTATCACCTATGCAATATGTATACTGTTTAAAATATCTGTATACTATGAAACTAAACAGACTGGCATGTGTACAGCATAGACCTCAGGGTGCTATAATTAAAAAGGTTGTATCTGTTAAGGCATTGTTTCCTTCTCATTTTAAATGAATGCCTTGCAAACACAGAAAACCTACTTTTCACTGAGGTACATGGTTCTGTGAGAAAATAAGAATCATCACTATACTTTAAGCTGTGCTTATTTTCACTGTTGCTCTTCTTAATCTTTTTAATTTTTTAACTGTGGCTCTTCAATAAAATATTCAGGATATATTAAAATATCTTCAGAGCCAAATTTGCATGAATTTGCACTTGAAATTTTACCTTCTATGTCTTCTAGAAATTTGGCAATGATCCTCCATATTATGGTCATCCCAAATGTAGCCTGAAATAACAGATAATATATGATGTATTTTTGCAAATTGTACGAAATTTAAGTATCAACTTCAATGATCCTTGGAACCATGCCTCACTCACCCATTTTTTCTTTTTCTCAAACAAAATTACAGAATAGTATCAATAATCAAGAAATGGTCCCATATTATAAATCATGATGGAAATTTCAGTCTTACCTATAGCAGTGAGGTTCCTGTAGGTGTCCAGCATCACATCTCTGTAGACACTTTTGAGAAGGATTTAGCAAAGCCCACTCTTCCTCAGTGAAGTAGATGTGCACAACGTCATAGCTCACTGCATCCTAAAATAACACATACATGGGTGACAAAGAAGTATAATACTCACATTGTAATTTAAACTTCTTTGACATTATAGTCATATAATTCTGGTGCTTCCCTCACTTATTTTACACATGGACATTATAATGTGTTCACCCAGTCACATTAGAAGTAAACTGAATAAGAGGTACACATGCACCATTTCTTGGCCATTTAAGTAGCATATAGCCCTGAGAAAGAAATCCCAATAAACAGACATAAAGGGAGAGGCAAGTTACCAGAACAACACTACTGAGAACACATCAGAAATAATTTGTATGATAGGGAAAGCCTATCATAGAAATAACCAAGGCCGTAGAACCAACATATGTGTTTGTTAGGTTTTCATTGCTCTTAAGAGACACTATGGACCAGGGCAACACTTTCAAAGAAAACATTTAATTGAAGTGTCACACTTAAAATTTCAGAGTTTCTGTTATGGCAGGGAACATGACATCATGCAAGCTGCTTCAGTCCTCAAGGTTAGAGTCCTTACAGCATGACTCAGAGGCAACAGGGAGTTGTCTGTCACACTGGGCATCATTCTGAGACTAAGAATCATCAATGCCTGACCCTACAGTGATGTGCTTACTCTAACAGGATAAAGCCCTCTAAACTCAGGTCATCCCCAAGTAGAATATGTGCTGAGTCACCTTCAAACCCATTGTTCTTTTTGGGCAAAAGAGTAAATGTGATTTCCAGATTGAAAACAACATGAATAAAACAGAGTTCATAAATAAAAAATTAAAAAAATAATCATTGAGAACATGATGCATTAGTATGCATATTCTGTATATGATAAATTTGCAACATGACTTGAATACAGTGCAAACTATATTCCTGACACCCTCTAAAATGATATCGGATTACAAAAATTCATGCAAATGGGAATCAGTTAGAATCGCAATAGGATTATGAAAAACATAGTACATATATTGACACAGCATGGCTTCCCTACCTACAACAACCATGCAGTGATTCAGTGATTGAGAGGTATACAATATTAGGGAAAGAACAAAGGGGAGGAAGAGAAAAAGAAAAGAACAATAAGAGTTAAATAGTGTCAACTTTTTGTCAAAAAACCAAGAGAAACTCATCCAGGTAAACTGAGATCTTGTGCAATGTTACCCAGCTACACATGATTCTATGTGTTCAGAACTTAAATACACAGACTCTAACAAAATTAACTCAAAAGGATGCCTAAACTGTTCTCCTTCTGACCCTCCATCTACTGATATTTGTTTCAAAGAGAGACACCGCATAGTCTAGATCTCTGTGCAAATGGGGTTAATATTCTGCGACCATTCAGAGAATTATATTTTAATTTAATGAACAATGTTACAAATTAATGAGTTCTGTTTATTAAATATATCCGAAAAAATAAGGGGCATCCACAAATCAAGTTTTTAAGAAGCTTGGTCCCAAAAAACCCACTGAGGATATAGAGTCACTTAATTTAAGAAGGGGTAATCAAGAGGACATAAGGACATTGCCCACAGACTTAAGAAATAAATAAAGAAATATGTCTGTAATGACAAATTGTGTTCATTTCTGTCTAAAGAACAAACAGGAGAGAACCTACAACAGATGGTTACAGATGGTTATTTTGGTGTTACTTTATTTTATTTTTGAGGAAATTAAATGGTGACAGGATACTGCAAGTTGGGCCAGTAAGGCAATATAAGCTTTCAACAGAAAATATAGCACCATAATTACTTCATAGTCCTGGAGGAATATGAAAAAGCAGGTCATAATTTACTGGCGGGTTCTGAGGGAGAAGTGTCAGAAGATGAGAAAAGAAGGGAAGGCAAAACCAAGAAATGTTGAAAGCTGGGATAGGGAGGTATTGCTTAAGCCATGCCATATTCTAAGTATGTATTTTATGAGGAATAGCTTCTTGTATACTACTTCCAACAGGAAATGGAAGGAAATGGGAGATTCTAGGAAGTCAGCAGGAGTTACCATTTAATGGGACAAACTCAGGAGAAAGATACTCAAAAAGTACAGTCCAAGGGGAACACAGGGATTCCCAAAAACATTACCAACTAAGCCCACAGTGGCCAATGGCCTACTAACCACAGCTCCATGTGGTGGGAAGAGTTGTGTTATCAGGATCTGAAACAACCCCTCCACAAAGACACTGGCCCCAGATAATTGCATTTTCTCCCAAGCATCTTCCTTGTTTTAAAGAGGAGTGCTACTTTATTCTCAATAGCTCAGGACCTGGTGGAAAAATCCTAATATCTAGAAACCCTGGGTGTTATTGGCTCTGGGTTTCAGAAGAATCTATGTCCATTCTCCATGAATGAAAACCTAAACAGAAAGTCTTGCTTGCTTTGTCCAGCTCTCAACACATCACTGTTTTCTTTTCAAATAGTGGTCACCTGGGCTCATCTTGCCCACATGACAGAGCTATGATTTTTCTCTAGAAGAAAATAGATGTTTATGGCACATCAGCACCTAATGCTCATTGGAACCCATTAAGGCACCCTTGTACAACTTGTAAAAGCCCTACTCAAAGTTATGGAGGTGGACCTTGGCGGTTTGTAAATCATTGGTTTCTCCATTGCTATGGTTTGGATCCAAATATCTGGAGTATCCTGGGGAACAAATTTGTATTTTATCATCCTATTCTGTAACATGCCTGGTTAGCACACAACTCATTTTTTTTTTTTTTTAAATTTGGGGATAGCACTATCTCAGCTAAATATTTTTTCGTGAGTCACTATATTGCAAGAATTGGTAAATCCTTTATATCAACAATTCCACTCCTCTACATCACAGCTCAGTGGGAGAATGTAATCCAATACAAGAATGCCATTTACAGATGTTAGTATTTTCCATTAGTTTTAAACTATCCCTTAGGAAACAGAGGCAGGAAGTTCTCTATGAGATTGGGGCTAGCTTGCTCCACATAGAAAATTCCAGATCATGCTATAACACAAACAATACACACACACACACACACACACACACACACACACACATATATATATATATGGTAAATTAAGAAAAAGAATGCCATTTAGAGCATACATAAAATTCACAAAATTAACTACAAATGTACATACTCCCTTAGCCTAGAGACAAGGAGGAGGGTTTGGGCCAAACCCAAATGACTTGACAGATTTTGATGAGTCCTCCTAAAGAACTCAGCCTCCTAGAGTAATGTATGGGGGATGGGATGGTGAGGTCACTGGGGGAAATAGGAGGATGGGAGGGAGAGGGATCTGGGATCGATAAGTAAATTAAGACCTTTTTATTTATTTTTTAACAACAGAAGAAAAGATATTTTGATGGAAAAAAAATGATAATAACTCCGCATGGATCTGACCCTTAAATGTTAGATGTGAAGGGCAGAACTTCTGGAAGGCACTGCACAAACTGAACCTCTCCTTCTTTGGTAACTAGCCATCCATGTGCACCAAAAGCATAATGGAGCTGACTACAAAGAACTTTATTCCCCGTGGTGCATATTCGAAATCCTTTCCTCAGAAGCAGCCCACATGGAAAAGCAATCCTGTTTTGCACCCTTGTTGGGGAAGCTGCCAGAACCAAAATGGGCCTAACAGATCACTGAATGTGGCAGCACATTCCAGCCCAGCCTCCTCAGGGAGGGCCTGCAAAACAGACCTTAATGACTCACCATCCCACCCTCCCAATCCTGTCACTCACCATGCTGAAGCTTCTGTTCTCCTCCATTCCCCACAGCAGCACTCACAGAGCAGCAATCAATCCTCTGGTGGCTATTCTGATATAAAAGCAAGCCTGCAGCATGACTCCAGGAAGTCTCCTTTCAGACATGAGACTGGTGGGTTGGCTCAGTGTACCTGATTGCCTAGTGTGGCTTGATTGACAAGAGCTCTTCCTCAAGGGTACAGTGTGCTTAAAGACTGAGCAAGCTCAGCATCTCCTTTGGCCCTGGATTTTACTCCATACCTAGACATTTCAGAGATCTTCTCAAATAGGAACTTATTTGGTGTTTGGTTTTTTTTTTTTTTTTTTTTTTGAGACAGAATTTCCCAGTGTGGCTCCTGCCATCCTATGCCTTGTTCAGTAACTGTGCCGGTGAATGCCTTCCTAATTATTAATATTAATCTTGTTCTTGTTTTCTTGTAGCTTATTTTGATTAACTGTCTAATATTTATTTATTTATTTATTTATTTATTTATTTATTTATTTTGGTCTTTGATATAGAGTTTCCCTTTGTGGCTCTGCTGTCCTGGGACTTACTCTGTGTACCAGGCTGTCCTCAAACTCAGAGATATCCACTTCCATCTACTTCCTGAGTGCTGTAATCAAAGGCAAAAGCCACCACTGCCTAGTCAGACACAGATTTCAATGTCACTTACCAATGTCACCAATAGAAGACCCAGATCTGTTCCTGCAGTGCACAAGTACAAACTTTTTCTCCCTCCATGCAATGTGCAGAGCTTGCACAGATCATTACATGAGGCAGACTGAAATGATGCTGTTCTTCAACCATAAACATATCTAAACAAAAACAAACTTGCTTTAAAAAATAGAGTTTGGAGCTATGCATTAGATAGCCATAGATGACAGGCCATGGTGGAGCACACCTTTAATCCCAGCACTTGGGAGACATAATCAGGTGCATCTCTGTAATTTCTTGGCTGCCCCAGGCTACACCAGATTGATCCAGTCTAAAAGAGAAAGAGAGACAAGTGGTGCCTCATTCCTTTATCCCTGAACTTGGGAGGTAGAAATGGTTGGAGGAGAGAGAAATATAAGGGGGAAGAAGACAAAAGTTCATTGTTTTCTGAGGGAAGAATCCTGGGGTCAGAATAGCCCAGCCCTTTGGTCTGAGGATTCAGTAGAAGTGAGAGCTAGGGCTTGGCTGCTCTGCTTCTCTGATCTTTCATCATTAATTGCATATCTGAATACAGGATTTGATTATTAAGAATAGCTAGAAGTAGCGTTACAATTTCAAGTGCAGTGTGTGAAAGCTAAACTGTAGTGTACAATACTAGAATTTATGGCAATAATATTGATTGTACTAATCTTTACCATTTTATCAAGTTTATTGCTATATTTTTTATGTATGAGTTTGAGAGAAAATGGCTTGTGCAAGTATAAAGGTTATGGGATGTAGATAATTATGTGAAGTTGAATGTCAGTATCTCAACTCTGTTCATCCCCCAAAAGATGTGCTGAGTCTCTTGCCAAGATACACAACATGTTTTATCTGATGAGCCAAAACTCTTCCACAGATTAACAATAAAAGCAAAATAAAGAAAGAACTAAATAATGGTCTTTGGGAACATGAAGTATCAGAATTAAAGATGCTATATATGGTAATTTTGTAACATGAAATGAATACAATCCAATGACAATGAACAACAATTAATAACAAAATGCAGATTACAGAGGCACAGTAACATTTTTTTTTTTTAGAAATACTCAGAAAGCTCTGTGGAATTATGAAAACACGATACACAAACTGACATAATATGACTTTTATACTTACCAAAAAGCAACAACAATAAAATAAGTATATTATTTGTAAAAGAATAAAAGAGATAGGGAGAATAACCCAAGAGCAAAGGTCAAAATATATCAACAATTAATATAAAGTACAAATGAAATTTAGCCACAAAAATTGTGATCTTGACCAATGTTATCCAAATACCTATGAATCTAAGAGTAAAGAGATTAAATAAACACAGACTTCAACACCCCAATTAAATCAGGTCAAAGTGACCCTTCAACACTTTTGACCCTGCAGCTATGGATATCTATTCCAAAGATAGGATGTCCCTGCTCTAGAGCTCTCTATGCAAAAGGACCTTATCTTCTACTATGGCTCTGTAGACCTTTATGCTCCTTTATGGATTCAGGTAAACCAAGCCCCACTGATGCCCATTCCACAAACAACATGGGAGAATAATTTAAAATCTGCTTCCTGCCAAGTGATTTATAGCCCAAGATGAAGACCTTCACCTAACTCCCTACCCCAAACCATACACATCTGAGAAATCCCTGCAGAACAAAGACTCATTTTGTACACTAGAATTAAACTTCACTCAACACAGTATTGGAATTCTTGGTAGCAGAGAATTAAAAACATTATAATCTTGTATTGCTGAGAGACATCCACATCACCATTTTTTACTACTTTCTAAAATATTTTACATTTTTATCAGCAGTGTATAAAAGTTGCAATTATTCTTTCTTCATCAATATCTGTTAATATCTATTTGATTAAATAAATTTTAGAAGAGCATTTACATTCTCCTAACAGTATCACTACTTAAGAAAACTAACAACAAAAGCTGACTGGATATTGAGTACTCTGACCAGCTGAAGTCATTCTAGAATTCTACAGGGTAGCATGGCATCAAGACAACCTAACACCATGATAACCAGAGGAGCACGTGGAATATATCTTTGCTCAAAATTTGATTAAAAAAATGCATTCAAGGGACTGGAGTGATGGCCCAGCAGTTAAGAGCCTTGACTGCTCTTCCAAAGCACCCAAATTCCCAGCACCCAAATGGTGGCTATTCCAGTTCTTCAGGGATCTGACACCTTCTCCTGGCCTCCTCAGGCACCAGACATGCATGTGGTACACAAATATGTACACAGGCAAAACACCCATACACATAAAATGAAAATAAAATATAAAAATCTTCAAAACTAATTCTAAGACAGGAAAAACAAAACCAACCAATCAACCAACCAAACAACCAACCAAACAAACAAAAAACCCCAAAACCAAAAACCAACTAAGCAAACAAACAAACAAAAACCCCAAGCCATTGGAATGGTCAAACTCAGAAGTGGAAGACTCCCTAGCTTAAGTTCCTCATTTTATAGCTGAGTAAAGTGGGAGCCAAAGAAAATGACTTTTCCAAGGGGGAAAGCTCAGCTCAGCTCAGAATGCCTATTGGCTCCTATTTTGTGTTCTTAGAAATTCCGGCAAAGCTGTGTATGATAGTACAAGCCTGTTATTCTAGAAGGCTGAGACAAGAGGATAGTGAGTTTGAGGCTAGACTTTGCTACACTGTGTGATTCTGGCTTAAAATAAAACTCTGATGAATCAAAGAAAATAGCTGTAAGGTTAAAAAAAAAGTACAGCCAGTAGCTCCAATTCCTCACACCAGCACACACTACAGCAATTAAAGCATAGCACACGGTGACTGTTGCTTCACTTTAATCATGTGCTGCCCGGGACATGTTGATGGACATGTGCTTTGGAAAGTCAAATAAAACCACAGAGTTGGTTGTCACTGGCTCAACTTCTTTAATTTACATAGTCTCAGCTTGCCTTTGGGGGAATTTACAGACCAAAGCAAACCTGTCCCCTAGAGACACTGTGGCAACAGTTCTCAGAGCAGAGTTATTCTCTTTGTTGTTACAGTCACTTATAATCAGAGAATCAGAGTGTTAGCACAAGTCCACAGGATTTCCAGGAGATAGCAGTGGGACCAAAATCTCCCCACAAGTCTCAGGAGCTACCCTTACCTGAGCAAAACACCCACATCTAGCATCTCACTGAGGCCCAAATGCCAAGAAATCCCCTCCCTCCCCATGAACATATCTGTTCCCCATTCTCCACCCTAAGTCTGCTCCCCCGCTTTTCTTTGAAATCTGAGTAGGACATCTGTGACCTGCTTGCTTGTTTGCTTTCTCCTAGGTTTTTCTTAATGCAATAACGTGACATGTCAACATGGGATTACAAGTAAATCCTCAATCAAAATAAGTTCACAACCAAACACAGGAGGGAAAAGAAAAGCCTTAGAAAAAGTGGCTGCAGAGGTCCTGACTGGAGGCCAAGGGCCAGGAAAGCATTAACTGGACACAGCCAGTTTCTCACAAAAACAAAGCAGGGCTCTTTCTTTTGACTTACACATGTTTACCGGTCTTTCAAGCTACAACATGCCTATTGTGACATAAGCATGACAACAAACGCATCTTATGACATTCAAGTACAATGATGTGTATTTTAAACCTGTTTTCTATGCTTCAATTTTCTAATTTCTAGAATGGAAACAATACATCTATTCGCCTCTACCAGAAACCTATTCTCTTTATTGTAAATAAAATAAGCTCCTCTTCATTCTCTGACCTTTATAGGAGCTTGATGCTATGGTTTTTCAGTGTTGTTTAGATTTCCATTGGGATGATAACTAAGGATTTTAAGCAGTGTCTTCTGTTTCTTTTAGTCATTTTGATTCCTCAATTGACAGTTCTCTATTAAGTCCTGTACACTGCTTTCTATTATGGTTATTTAGAGTTATTTATTGTTGGTGGTATGTCATGTAAGCCTGACAGAGTTCATTAGATGAGATTCCCTGATCAGGAGATTATTCTGTTATTGCATTTTTAAAATCGGTGGTCATTGTGTCCTTCATGGGTCAGTTCTGTTGCAACCTCTCAGAAACTGATGATGCGAAACAGTACAGTTTTTTAAAAATCGTGTAATCATTCGATTGTTAACAATCTACTATTGCATAATCAGTAGTCACTGTATAAGGCAGTGTCCCCCATTCTCTGGGCACTGCTTCTGGTTCCGATCTCCTGCTGTGTCAGTCCCAGAGCAGCCAAATGACGGATGACACCATCATTACTTACGCAAACAAATACGTTAATAAATTGATAGCCCTGCTTACTTAACGTTCATAAGATGGAAACAAACTCCAGTGATTATCAAGGAGGTAGTACTTAGATAATTAAATAATGCTACACGATTAACTCCGTGGAAGAATGGCCAGACCCCAGTCAAGAATAACAACTTCTTCATCGATTTAAATAATTAATGTAACAATGAAAAATGGTTAAATAATGACATGGTGGGGCATACGTAAATCCCACATGGAGTAGTCAGACTGATCTCTTCCTGGAATAATGATGTGTTTAAAAAATTAAATTGATAGTTACTTAGTGTGCATTTTATATTAACACTGACAAAGTGACACCAAAGTCCTAAACCTATCGCTGATGTAAAGATCTATTTATATAGCTAAATGATGAAATAATGAGATGATGTTACATCAACTCCCAAAATCTGACTCCAAAAGGGACTTATGGTCCATAACATCACCTGTATTTTAAATTCGCTAATTAAATGATGAATTATCATTCAATTTCCTAGTTTAACAGCTAAGGAAGTGCAAGGAGGCCCAAACTCCAGGGATCACTGAATACATAATGACAGATGTTCATAATTAAATGAATAAACATTAAACAAGTGGGTGGTGTTTTATCCGTGAAGCCTAAATGATTGCTCCATACTGAAGGGTCATTGAGACCTTAATCATAGAGCAGAACAAAAAAAATGAATGAAGAAAGAGATAATTTCTCATAATTCACCCCTAGAGAGATTACAAATTGATATCAACATTGATTTAAAGAAAGAAATTGAGAAAGAAAGAAAGGAAGAAAGGAAGGAAGAAAGAAAGAAGGAAATCACAAGAGTCAATTTAACACCAACAAGGTGGATCCAGACTCCACTCTTCCTGGAGTAGAAAAAGACAGATTTGAATAATGAAATAATCAGATAGTTAGATCATCTGTCACACTTTAGTCAGCTCCTCCACGGAAGCTCAGATTGTTAGTTGGGAGCAGTCTTGTAGTTCTCTAGACCATTCTTTGTGTTCAATTTTATCTTCAATCCAATATTGGCTCCTTCTTTTATGTTCTCTCTCTCTGTCTCTCTCTCCGTCTCTCTCTTTCCTCTTTGATCTTCCTTTGAAAGGCTATTATAACTGCCCTTAACGGAGAGTGAGATCAACAACTAACTTCTCCCTGGAGCCCTCAACTAATGTCTGTTGAAAACAGGATCAAACACCCATACATAAACACTGAGTCAAACTCGAACCCAGATGCAGATGGAGAGAACAAGACCATGCAGCAGAAACACATACAGACAGCTTACCTGAACAAGGATAAGCTAAAGGACATTAGACTGACAGCTGGGATGCCAGCATGGGACTGACTCAGGCCCCCCTGAATATGGGTCTCAGCCAGAAGGACTGAGCAGTCTAAGGAACCTCAGACAGTGGAGCCAGGATGTATCTCTGGTGCACAAAAGGACTTTGCGAACATATCCCCCATGGAGGGATAACTGCCTTAATCTAGAGACAGGAAAGAAGCCCTAGTCCCTACTTCACATGACCTGTCAGATCTACATGACCCCAACTGTGTGGGATTCCCCTACATATGGAATTGGAGTGGAGGGATAGGAGGAGAGGGTGGTTAGAGTGCATGTGGGAGGGCAGAGAGGGTAAAAGAGAGGGGAGGAGGGAGGGAGGGATGGACGGAGGGAGGGAGAGGGAACTGGGATCGACATGTAAAATAATAAATTAAATTAAAAAAATGCTTTGACTCCAAAATTTAATTTGAAGGACAAGTTACTGGGGAAAAGGATTTCTATTTTTGTTTCCACAGAAAATGAAAAGATGTGGATTTCTTCCAGACTAATGTCGTTTAATCACGCCAGACTGCCTGAATCAGAGTACAAGTTGATCTTACATTCAAAACGGCTGGACAAAGCAGCCTTACAGACTACAGACAGGATTTCTGAATCTTCTTCTAATCCCCTTGACAGCGCCCCTTACCAGCCAGAAGTAGTTTGGAACGAATGACGCCCAAATTCCCAAATATTGTGTATAAATGTTTGTTTTAATTTAATTGGACTTTGTTATATAAAATAAAATAATAAAATAAAAAAATTTAGGACTATCCTCTAAAATTAATAAAGCAATGCAAATGTTCTTTTCAATGCTGTTAACAGTTCACTGATCAGAGACAATGACTTTTATCTAAACTCAGTAAACCAAATCTCTGGTGCACTGACCACAGGCAGGTCAGAATAAGTGTTTTTTTTATCTCATGCTTCAAAAGAATTACTGGCATTTTATAATATGTCTGTAAATTGTGACCAAAATGTGTTCCTTGTAATTTCTGACTAAAAACCTAATACTCTAAATGAAAAATCGCAGCAGGTGCAAAACTCCTCCAGTGTGTTTGTGTCTGTCTGTCAGGCCAAAGCCACTCCTGACCTGGTCATCGGGTTTTGGTACCCATGGGGACCCATCACCCACTGAGCAGTGTGCAGCATGAGGTGTTATTGGCCTGGTTGTACAGGAACTTCCAACTATCAGGAAATAAAAGCAGGAACCACTTCCAAAAGATGATAATTTGACTTTCTCTCATAAGAAAGCTTGATTATTGCTCTATAACTGTAGGACTTTTATTCATGAACCTCAGAAAAACCGCTTGACAAATGCAAAATTATAAAAAGAGCATTCTTCATGGAAAGTTGAAAATTTAGAGAGGAATGGAGCTAGGAAGATTTTTGTTTATGAACACTACTGTTAGCCAGCACATTTTACTCAGTGAGCAGTTTTAAACAATCTGAATTATTCAAGGATTCAAGCTTCTCTACATATACAGGACTGGTAGGATTAATCTCTCCATGTATGTAGAAAGCAGACGTTCTAGAATATCTCAAAAGTTGTTTCTCAAGTAGTCAAGCAATGCCTGCCTACCATGTGAAATCTTAAGAGTACAGTAATTGTCTCAACTTGTCTTCAATATATACTAAATTTTGCAAAGAATCTGGCTATAATGCTAGGATAGGAATGAATTTGTTAGCCAGAATTAGGGGAAGTAGCCAAAGAGAGAGCTTCCTCCTTTACATATGCAGTCTAACACCAGATGATGTGATGCATATTAAAGGTGCATCTGATTCTTTCTTGATTTGTGTAAATTTGCATTGCTGTTTTCAAGAAAGGGTTTATCTGTGTAGCCCGGGAACTCATTCAGTAGACCTGGCTGTCCTCAAATTATGAAAATCAGACAGCCTCAGCCTCATGAGTTTTGGGCTTAAACGTGTGCACTGCCACCAAGCAGCTAAAGGTGGATCTCATCACCTTTTCCACAACAGGGTTCCTCTCTGCACTTACTCTGCAAGTCAAACTTGAAGTTTATAGAGTTCTGCCTTCCTCTGCAGGTGCTGCAGCTCTTTGGTTGGTCTGCCATGTTGAAATGCTGTGTATTTGTCAAGCAGCAATGGCACCAATGTACTACACACCATTATTTCACAACACTGATTCATGTGCTATTAATATGTACATAAGTAATTATTATTTGAAATTCCATGTTCTTCATGTCCCCATGATTTTTCCATGGGCCCCTTCATCTTGAAGTACTTCCTTCAAATGAGGATCACAAACAGATTCTATATAATGTAAGGGTAAAGGAATATAATGATTGAGTCAGTAGAGGAATAGAAGACAGAAAGAGAGGGAGAGAGAGAACATAAAATAGGGAGCCATTATAGTATTGACGAGAAAATTGAACTTAAAGAATTATCCAGAGAACTACAAGACTAACCCCAACTAACAATTTGATCAACAGTTTAAAGGCTACCATAAATGCCCTTGCCTGATAGAGAAATTGATGACTAACTTATCCACCATCATAGCGCCCTCATCTAGTAACTTATGGAAACATAAGCAAACACCCACAACTAAACACGGAGCTGAAATCCAATGCAGATGCAAAGAGACAGGACAAGACCAGTTTGCAGAAACAATAGAGACAGCTGACCTGAACAAGGAGGAACTAACAGGCCCCCCCAGACTGTTAGCTGGGAATACAGCATGGGACTGACTCAGAACCCCCTGAATATAGGTCCCAGCTAGAAGGCCTGAGCAGTCTAAGGAATTTCAGGCAGTGGATCCAGGACGTATTCCTGGTCACAAAATGACCTTGTGGGCACATGCCCCATGGAGGGATACTCCTTTAACCTAGAAACAGGAGAGAAGACCTTTTCCCCACTTCAAATGACTTGACAGATTTAGATGACCCCTCATAGATGGCATCACCCTGTAGTGAGATAGTCCTTCTGTAGCACTGACCATGCCCATTGGGGGGTGGAGCCATGGGCGGAAGGGACCTGTGGAAGGAGGTCAGAGGGGGCCAGGAAGGTGCTCTCTTTCTGGCGTGACTCGGACAGGAGAGGATCGGGTTGAATTTCCTGGTGTTCATCTGTCTAGGTTGTAAGTTATTTCTCCCTGAATAAACATCTATTCGCCCTATTTGTTTATCCTGATCCTTATTTACCGCAATATCACCCTACATGTGGACTGAGGGGTATGGGAGGGGAGGTTTATTTGGGTGCATGTAAGGGGGGAGAGAGGTAAAGATGGAGGGAGAGAGGGCGGGAGGGAGGGAGGAAGTAAGGGAAAGAAAACTTGGATTGACATGTAAAATAAAAATTAAAAAAAGAAAAAGCTCATGTGGAGGTTTTTGTTTGTTTGTTTGTTTGTTTTTGTTTTTAATTAGGGGAAAGGAAATGGGAAATGGCAGAAGGGACCGGGAGAGACTGGCCTCTCGGACAGGCGCAATAGTACAGAAAGGTGGATGAAGGAGGGTAGACAGAGGGACAGGCAGAGAAACAGAAAGAGAGAGAGAGGAACAGAGTGAGAAAGAGATAGGAGGGCAGGACCCTTTAAAAAGGGAACATAGTGAATGTGCACATGTGGTGCTCTTAGTGGCTGTAGCTGTGCACATAGCCTGTCAGAACCCGAAGGACAAGTCAGTAAAGATGTCCAAATACTAACAGTTACAGCAAAAGTGCTTAAAAGCTAAAAATTAAAACTGGAATATGAACTTAGGCAGACAGATCAGTCAGTAAATGTCTTGTTGTAGAAGCATGTGGATCTAAGTACAATCCCTTTTATGCAGTCACACTGAAACGCAGGGACAGTATTGCACATGTGTAATCCTACACTTGGTAGGTAGAGATGTTTGGGGCCTGTTGGCCAGCCAGCCAGTGCTTCTAGGCTGGTTGTTTATTTTTGAGGCTATGTGTTTAGTGAGTTAGATGATAGACAGTAGATGATTGATAGATAAATAGATACATACATACATGCATGCATAGGTACATAGATAGATAATTGATGATTATAGACAGATAAATGATAGGAGAGATAGATAGATAGATAGATAGATAGATAGATAGATAGATAGATGATAGATAGATGAAAAATAATTAAGGGGCAGACAAGACATCTCCATGAGTAAAAATGCTTGACATAGATTCCTGACAGCTTGAGTTAGATTTCCAGAACTCCTGTAATGATGAGAGGAGAGACTGACTCCTCATAGCTCTCCCCTCACTTCCACATGTATCCCCTTCCCTACACATACCCCATTCACAGGGTAGCATGTTTTAGGAAAACAAGATGATAGTCCTGACCTAAACACACACACACACACACACACACACACACACACACACACACACACACACACAGAGAGAGAGAGAGAGAGAGAGAGAGATATCCACTACATATGGATACACAGAGAGGATGACACAGAATACAATTAGGCCAGCAGAATGGAGGAAGGGGCTGCCTTGGCTTTTAAAATCAGAAAAGGAACAAGGATCATCACATATTAAGATTAAAAGTAACCACTCCAAGCAATTAATGTTTAACAGTGGTACTTGTACAAGTAGGGTGAAAGACACAAAAGAGGACACTTGATCAGTCATTACTTGGAGAGGGTGCCACAAATGCTCAGAAAGCTGAGTTTGTATAAACTTTGCCTACTATAAAATTTCAGCTTCCAGGTGTATGTATTTTGACACATCTATGCCTGTGTTTTTCTGTCTCAGGAAAAAGGCTTCAGTCAGTTACCCAGTAAGCTAAAAAGTGTTGGAGTCAGTTACTTAGAGCTGATCCAGAGTTCTAGAATTTTCAGTTCCTCAGTTCACTAAAATCCAGCTGGTGAAAGAAATGAACAACTCCCATTGTTCTAAGGCAGACTTTGCTTCTCTCCAAATAATACAACATGAAGTCACAGTCTCTATAGACAACACCTGCTCTTCCAGTATGGCCAGTATAATTTGTTACTTTTAAAGAAGTAAAATTTTCTTCAATTGTTTAAAGTTTTATTGAGGGGGAGGTAATAAGTTAGGAAATATAGAAACAAGGACATTTGCACTATGAATCACCATTGCTACAGTATATAGCCATAGTTTGTTCATCAACAGACACAGAATAAAAACAAAACATTTAATGAGTTTGATTTTTATTCATTGAAGAAAGATGAACTGCAGGAAAAAAGTTTAGATCATTCCAAACAAAGTATGATTGACAATAACATTCATTGTAAATCAATTTGTTAACTCAAGTTAGAAATGATCATTATTACAAATATAGCCAACAATTTCTCTTAAGTTATCTAGTACAGAAAGATTTATTCAATTTTAAGAGGAATTTTTGGGGTTAATGTATTGTCTTATCCATAGTGTAATGAATTTTTTAATTCAAACTTTAAAGGAATTTTAAATTAAAATAGCATTGTTCAGTGATTTGACTTGGCTCAAACCCTATTAAAAAGCATTTCAAATTTAATAAAGAAGTCTCTTGCACTCTAAACGTGTCTTTTCTAGTGCCTCACACCCTGCATTTATAGAGAACAGAATATGTACTTTGCTTATCCTGAATTACCATAGACTGTTAGTTAGCCAGC
Organism: Phodopus roborovskii; assembly: GCF_943737965.1. Classification (NCBI taxonomy): domain Eukaryota; kingdom Metazoa; phylum Chordata; class Mammalia; order Rodentia; family Cricetidae; genus Phodopus; species Phodopus roborovskii. Next base: position 82,839 of record NW_026125571.1, read on the forward strand.
AGGTGGAGCCATCACGTGCCTAAAACAGAAATCATAATGTAAATGTCATCTGTCCTCAGAGCCCAAGTTTGTTTTACTTTCTTCACTAAAGTCTATAAATAAAGGAAGTAATACCTTCAAAAAATAAAAAAAGAAAAAGAAAGTTACTGAAATCAAAGCAAAAATATCTGTTATATATGTGTGTCTGTAATGTAACTGCAGATTTTCAGACAATGGCAATTGTCTGTAGACTGGATATCAACTTTATGGGATCTATTTTGGTCTGCCACTTGTGAAACATTGGAATCATGAAATTCTAATTTCCTCAGGAACCTCATTGTGAAAAAAGACTCAAGACTCAGGAACTGACAATGTGGGAGGGTTTTAAATATGGGAATATTCACTATCTGGCTTAGTTATATTATTTAGTTTTGCATATATTTGTCTTCTTTCAAAGTCTGTTTCGACCTCTTAGGTGCATTATTAAACATATATTTTCTTTATTTTTCAAAATTAGTCAAACAAAATAAATATGATTTAAGATTTCATTATTTTGTCATTTTCCTTTTTGTATTATTTTTTCTCTTCTTTTTAAGAATAATGTCACTATGACTCCCAACCTGGCCCAGAACACACCGATATAGATGAAGATTTCCTAGGATATCAGAGAGATCTGTCAATCATGATAACAGAATGCCTGTCACTAGATATGTTGATTTAATTAATTGGCTTACTGAGGATGAGAGACTGACCCTTGCCAGTTCGGGTATCCAGGACACAGTGCCTGGTGGTCAGCCAAGAAACAGAAGAAATTTCTCATCAAATATATCTTTTTGCATCAAAGTCAACTGATTTTCAAATATGAGAAATATTATCTTCCTCACCATTGAGTCTGTTTTGACTCATCAAAGATCCAGGGAAAAATACTGCCTTATTCTGCACATGGTGAAACCCAGGCTGACAGAGATAAATGAATGTATCACTATGGAAAGCTGAATCCACCTTATCCACGCATGGTGGCAGTGGCCTGTGATAATTGTACTTAGAAAGTGTAGGTGTGTGTTTCAGGATTTCAAAGTCATCCAAGATAAAAATTGTTCATGGGGTATGGTGGGAAGACCAAAGAACAAATAGGGGATATTCTTCGTTCAGAACAGTGTCCATAATCTTCCCCAAACCTCTAGGAATTCAGAGCATTGTCACCAGCAATTGTTAGCTAGGATATTTACCACCCATCTACTTATTCTTGTTAATATTTCCTGACTAAGGTATCCCAGATCATTTTTGTGTCCAGATGCATAGTGCTCAGAGAGAGAAATTTCCCTGAATTTGGAAGAATTATGCACAGGCAAAACTGAGCTCCCTAATTGCATATGCAAAACCACATGTTCAGTCCTAAAATGATATATACATAACCAAGAGTAGTGGACTGTATTGGTTTTATTTGTATGTTTGGGCATCCATATTCAGAAGTGCTTAACAAGAAAGGAATTTAAAGGGAAGCATATGGGAAGGGTTGGAGAAAAGTCGGGAAGCTGTAAATTGTTATAATACATTTTAAATAAAAGTTATGAGAATACATTTTAAATAATGAAAATGACTAGAAATATAGCTTAGTACTCAAGAGCACTCGTTGTTATTCCAAAGGACACAAGTACCATTTCCAGAAACCATAACATATAGCCATCTTCTGTAACTTGAGTTTCAAGGGAGATGCTGCCCTACCCCAGCCTTTGCAGGTACTGTGCCCAGGTGGCTGGAGGAAAACAGCCATATACATTAAATAAAAAAAATTAAAAATGAAATTCTCTACAATCGTGTCACAGCCCTGTCATAGACATCAGGTAGACCTAGTTAAGATTAACTCCTGGTCCTGCATGGAAGCAAACGTGACCTTCCTGTGAGGCATCATGTTCAGAGGTTAAACTTAGCCATATTCTGAGGTTGAAATAGCTCACAAGGACTGGTTGTCTAAGAACAGAGTCCAGGGTGCAGATGTGTGAATTGTCCTTGATGTTTTCTGTATTTGTGTCTTCTGTCCTTTGTATGTGTGAGATTCATTGACTCTGATACATCTTTAAAAAATATTGAGAAATTTTATACTGTATGTTATAATTTATGGTCCAAGAGATAGATTTTTCTGTGTAAGTCTTCATCTGTCTTAGTGGCTGCACTTGCATTCTGCTGTCCCTATTTAAATTGCTTGAAGTATGTGCTTGGGCCTGTTCCTAAAAGAGACTTAAGTATAGTATCATGCATGGGATGGAATATCTGTTCTAGATTGTCTTCTTCTTGCAGATATTTTCAACTTGGTCTTTTGGGCATCTTCCCCACCCTGCTGCCAAATAAATCACACACAGAGGAATATTCTTATTTGTGAATACCTGCCCTTCCTTAACGTGGCTTGTTTCTAGCTAGTTTTTCTTATCTTTAAATTTCCCCATCTACCTTTAGCCTCTGGGATTTTTCTATTCCTTACTTCTGTGTATCTTACTTTCACTCTTGCTCTGTTTTAGACTATGTGGATGTGCCTTGCTTTTCTTATTCCTTCATGTCCCCTGCTGAACTTCTCATATTTATTCCCTCTGCCTTCCAGCCCTGCCTATCCTTTCCTCTGCCTTGCTATTGGTCAGTCAGTACTTTATTAGACCATCAGGTGCTCTACACATGCAAATTACCACAGCTTCACAGAGCTAAACTAACTCCACAGTAAAGAATGTAAATCATCTTTCCCATCATCATTTAATATATGTTCCATGGCATAAGAAAATTAAGATAACTTAAATAAATTTCCACAACATCACCTCTTTGAGATTAGCTCGTTCTTAAAAATACTTGGGTTCATTAATCATTTAAATATGTGGAGTGAATTCTTCCTGGGAAGACATATTAAGGCTATAACAGTTATATCTCTACAATTACAGAAAATGTTTCTGAGACAGCACTCTTTTGTTGATGCAGCTGTCTTTGGTTCCTAGCTTTATGTTTTCTAGGTCAATGAACTTACTTAGTCTTAATTTGCAAATTTAAACTTTAAATTAATTGGCTGTACCACCTCTGAGTTTTCAAATTACAATTTTGAGTCCTGTAGTCAACTAGCAATTGCAGTTACCAGTAAAGGAATTCTTGTGGAACATGTCTCCTGCATTCAAATCCAAATAGGAGGAATACTTTCTTGTGTACACTATAGCAGGAAATGGTAGGCAATCAGTTGCTGGATTTACCATGCAACTGGAAATTATCCAGAAGGTGGTAGCTTTAGTAATTTCATGAATTTCCAAGATTGGGATTGTGGTTGTCAGTCCTAAATGCCCTGTTGATTTTGTTCATTAAGTTCTTGAGTTACACTGTATTCCTCTTGTGGATTATTTTTCTGATTAGCCTCCTTCATCATTTTTATAATTCCTTTAATTACCAAATCCATTGGTTCACATTATCAAGGGACTTGCTCTTGGATGTGGCACAATTCTGCAATCAATCTTGGATAAATCTCTTTTTCACATGAAAGACAGGATTTTGAAACATGCTATCTTGTACTTTCTACTCACCATATCCTGTCACTCATGTCTACTTAGCCAATCAGAGACTCAGGAAGATCTGTTTAACTGAAGGGAGGATTCTTCTAGGACCCAGAGTTCTGCTTTAGTTCCACTTGTGAGGAATTCTAATGTTTTGTGTGCACTTTTCTTTGGGCTCTGCTGTGGGTTGAGTGCTTGAAAGCCCACAACCTCCCATGGTAATATAGGACCCACTGTCCCAGAAGGGAAGGAGTGGCTTGGAAAGGTGTGTGTGATTCCAATGTTCCTAGATTGAGAATTGCAGCAGCTGATGCTGAGCCCCGGGGAGCTGTTCCTTCCCCAACTGGGTGGGAACCAGCAGCCAGAAACTGGTTGTGCTTGCTTCTTGCCTAGTGATGTGCATCCTATATCTGCTTGTCCTTTTTCTTCCTTGCAATTCCATTGGGCAGGGGAGCAGACTTTGATCACATCACACTGTTGGAATTTGCCTGTTCATACTGTAATGGAAGAGCATCTTGATCCAGACTGTGAATAGAATATGCCTGATTTTGACATTCCTTTGAATTGCTGATAACTGTTGTGCTGGATTGTCAGCATGGAAGACATATGTGCCCAATTCAGAGAGAGCTCATCTCTCTAGTATGTTCCAGAAGTTCTGAACTTTTAATATTTAACATTTAGGTTCAGGATTTATCTGGAGTTAATTGTATTGAGCTTGTAAATTGTATCTCTTATGGACAGCAGTAATCCACTACTAAAGTGTTTTGTAGAGAGTATAACAGATGACATAAAAACATACCATATCTTAGGAGAGAGACATTAAGTCACATAAAGTATAATTTAGATAATTTAGGGCTGCTTCCTGAATAGCCCAGAATTCTTTGACCTATATGCTAACCACACCTATTAGAAATTGATATGTTAAGATGTAAATGTTTTTTCATCAGGATTAAAAGCATTTGAGCTGCATTTCCATAATGAAAGAGAAAATCCTGATTTTTCAACCAGTGAAATGCCAACTGAACATCAAAGAACAGTCCTCTAAAGTGCTGTTCAAGGTTCATAACAGGGTTGAACCAAACAATAACTCCTGTTGTAAGTTAAAGTTTAATTTATTCTAGAACAGTATATCTCCAGGTTTTCTGAAAAACGGATGGGAGGAAAGGCCAGGTTTATTGATTGATGTCACTTGAACCCTGTCTGTAGCATAACAAGTCATTGCCCTCATTATCTTCTTGACTAAACAACCTTAATTCTTGGATTGCTAGTCTGTAGCATCGCAGAGTTCTAAAATTACCAGTCTATACAACATAAGGCTGTGTCCAAGGCCCTGACCAAAAAAAGAAAAAAAATCATAAAGGATTTTCATGTGGAGCATGGCTTATTGTTTCAGAACCTAAGAAGAAAAACAGTGCACTGCATACACTTCAGGGAAAAACACTCTAGGCAATGGTGAGATTACAACTTGCAGCTTAAGGCAGTGAGATTCATGGGTCTCCATTAAAAGAAGGGCATGATGGTGTAGGTTGAGTGGCTTTCTGGGTTATTTTCCCACATGTATTCATTCCTTCCATGTGAATGACAACACAGAATTGCTGTGTGTGCAATGTAGGGAGGGAAGCTTTCACTACTCGGTGTTCAGTTTCCAATTAGGGTGATCTCCTGTATTGATGTTTAGAGTCAGAAAACACAGATGTTTATGATTCATAATAGTAACAAAATTATAGTTAGGAGGTAGTAGTGACAGCTATTTTATAGTTGTTAGGTTGCCAGAACAGGAAGAACTAACTGTGTAACAGTGACACAGCATTAGGAAACTTGGGAACCAGTTGTTTAGATTAATGAGTCCTAGGGCTCAGGCTTGCCTCACACTATCTAATTGAGGAGTTGTTTGTAATTTTATACAGCTGATTAATTCTGGGAAGACAGTTTACATTGCGTCCAGGCAGGACATTGAGTATTGTGTGAAAAGAAAAAAATACCACAGTGAACCTGCTACTTCCAATCCCTCCAGCATTTATGGTGGACTTACCCATGAAGATGGACCTGTGTATGAATGGTGTTCACTTACCAACTGTAAGGCAGTGGTGGTAATAGAACAAAAAGGGAGGGGTAAGGAGGAGTTCAGATTCCCTGCTTTTGTGGTAGTTGACATTAGCACTGAGAAATGAGGCAATCATTTTTTTTATGCCAGAGCTTTTACAGTTGAGTATATATCATATTGTGTAAATGTACCCCATTTCTTTTAAAATCAGTTCTCCAGTTAAGGGAATACTTGGTTCTTTCCAGTTTATGGTTATAATGGATAAAACCTTGGTGTTCATTGTGGTAGAAGGGAACAACTTTTGGGTTTATGACTAAGGGTGGTACAGCTGGACATTGACATAAATATACTCTCAGTTTTCTGAAGAATGATGATACTTATTTCCTTAAAGGCTGTATTAAATTGCACTTTTAAAAGGAGTGGAGGCTTGTTGTCCTTGCTTACCTTCCTTACCAGCATGAGCTGTCACTTACATGTTTAATATTTACCATTCTCAAAGTTGTAAGATGGAATCAAAAAGTAGTTTTCATTTGGAATTCTCTGATAGCTAATTGTGTCAAACATTCCTTTAACTGTTTCTTAGCTACTTGTCATATATCTGCTCAGAAATCTTGGCTTACATACATATGTCATTTTTTATTTGGATTATTTACATTTTTAAATGTAGGCAGGTGTTTTGTTCTACCTGCAGCTCTCCAATAAAGACATGGCTCTAGCTTATTACCAACTAGCTCTTCTAACTTAAATTAACCCAGTTCTATTAGTTTATGTGATGCCCAGGGTTCATGACATTAGCCTGTTCATCTTCTATTGCTACCTTTTTGTCTGGTCCATGACTTCACTGACTCCACCCTTTTTTCCTGAATTATCCTAGTTTGGTCCCGCCACCAATCTCTTCATGCCCTGCAATAGTATTTTGAGCTCGGTTTTAACGACTGAGAGTAAAACATATTCATATTATACAGAAAACATTTTTCACAGCATACAACGTTTAGAATTTTTTAGTTCTTTATTTCACCTCTACTGGATGTGGAGTTGTTAAAAAATTTCCCCCATTTCTTAAGCTGACCTTTTGCCTGATAGAGTGTCCTTGGTCTTACACGATCCTTGCAGTTTCATGGTGTCCCATTTATTAATTGTTTTTCTATTCAGAAAGTTGTCCCCTGTGCCAATGTATTCAAGGCTTTTCCCCACTTGGTCTTGTTTCTGCTTCAGTGTGTCTGATTTTCCGTTGGGGACTTTCACACGCTTGACTTGAGTGTTGTGCAGGGGGATCTATATGAATCTATTTCAATTCTTCATGCAAAAATTCAGTTTCACTGGTACAATATGTTGAAGGTGCTGTGTTTTTTTCCCATTTTGTATTTCTTAATTTCCTTATCAGAAATCAAGTGTGCACCTGTGTTTTGATAGATGCTAGAGTCTTTAATTCCATTCCATTGTTGAACATGTCTGTTTCCCTGACAGTGCCATGGTATTCCTTAACGGATGTTTCACCTATATTTTTTTGTTATTCATATGAAGTTTCAAACTCTACTTTATAAGTCTTTGATGAAGTGTGCTGTAATTTTTATGGGTATTTTGGTGAATTGTAAATTGTTGTTAGTGGGATGTCCTTTTGACTGGCTTAATGCTATTGATCATGAGTATTGGAAATCTTTCCATCTGCTCATATCTTCTTCAAACTCTTCCTATACATAAATCTTTTTATCATACATTGTCTCACTTGTTTGTTAAGAATTTCTCTTTTTGTGTGTGTCTTTTGTCTTATTTTTTTATTTATTTTATATAACCAAGTCCATTTAAACGAAAACAACCATTTATAGGCAATGTTTGTGAATTTGGGCGTTGTTCTTTCCAAACTACTTCCTGCTGGTAAGGGACACTGTCATGGGAGATTCGAAGAAGTTTCACAAATCCTGGCTGCAGACTGTAAGGCTGCTTTATCCAGCTGTTTTGAAAGTAGGATCACCTAAGTCCTCTTTTTAGGTGGTCTGGCTTGATCAAACCACATTAGTCTGGAAGGAATCCATAACTTTTCATTTTCTGTGGAAACAAAAATAGAAATCCTTTACCCCAGTAACTTGTTCTTCAACTTAAATTTTGGAGTGAAAGCATTTTTTTTTTTTTTTTGGTAATTTAATTTATTATTTTACATGTTGATCCCAGTTCCCTCTCCCTCCCTCCATCCCTCCCTCCATTCCTCCCTCCATTCCTCGCTCCCTCCTTTTTTCCCTTTTACACCCTCTGCCCTATCACATGCTCTCTAACCACCCTCCCCTCCCATCCCTCACCCCAATTCCATATGTAGAGGAATGCCATCCAGTTGGGGTCATGTAGATCTGACAGGTCATTTGAAGTAGGGACTAGGGCTTCTCTCTTGTCTCTAGGTTAAGGCAGTTATCTGTCCATGGGGGATGTGTTCCCTTTTGTGCACCAGGGATACATCCTGGCTCCATTGTCTGAGGTCACTTAGACTGCTCCGTCCTTCTGGTTGAGACCCATATTCAGGGTGGCCTGTGTCAGTCCCATACTGGCTTCCCAGTTATCAGTCTGGGTGCCCATTAGATCCAGAAAGAGGAGTTTTTAAAGCAAAGCTGGGAGGTATTGGGGAAGGCTAACTTTTCCGAATCTGGGGCTCTGGTAATCATCCCAGGTTATAAATATCAGACCATAAACATCTGCTTATCTCAGTTCCTGTAGTCTGGTTCATCTCAGTTCCTGGGGTGAGTGGAACAGACTGCTTGTTAAGCAATTTTCTGTTTTACCAAGATAAGGCTCAAATAGAGTTTTAAGTTGTAAGTAATTCTACAAGAGTATGTGACTCAAGGCTGGCTGTGACTCGAGTGCAGCTCTCAACATCTCCCCCTATTTTATTATTTTTTCTGGAGGGTCTGTCTTAAGCTATGTGGTGGGCTCCCACAATCGATACCCTGGGGATGTGCTTGTCACTATGTGACGAATGGGTAGGACCTCTGACTTAGGCTACATAGAGTGCATGCACCTTCAGGACTCAAGGACATGGTCAAAAATTAGGCAAGAAACTCAGGCAAGAGGAGTGGGATCCTGAGAGAGGGCCCTTTGCTACTCCCTTCATTGAGGGACCTACAGCCAAATAGGAGGGCCTGCATCTGATTTGTGACACCATGATATTTCTGTCATTGACATCTCCATATTTGAGGGAACCAGGTCCTCTGTTGTTCAAGTCCTGTGAAATCAAGTCCTTGTCTAGGGGGATCAGAAGTGGCATTGTCACCATCCTCAAAAAGTTCCTCAGCGGAGTTCTATTCCTTTACCAAAAGCTGATGGTAGTGTAAAGAAATAGGTTTTTCAATCATGGATATAATTTGAGTTTTGATCAATCAAGTTAATTTCTGGAATGCCCTAGGCCCAAATGTCAGCAATAATCCTACAAATTGTCCCAGGAAAGAAGGAAGCAAGGGAGAAAGCCAAGGGGAGGTGGAAAACCAATTTTTATACCAGGACTCGGTCTGTCACCACTATCCTTTACATTCCTCAAGACTTTTCTGTACTATATCTAAGCTGTCTTTCACTAAGCCACTCTTACCAGCATAAAAGAAACATTCCTCTTTGAGTGCTGCACAAATTCCTCCTTGTTGTAAATACCATAGGTTTAAGCCTTGCCTGTTCTAGAGAATGACCCCTGAAAGAGAGCCAGAAGCGGGGTAGTTATGCTTCCAAGGTCTCAGGGCTGGTTTTCCTCTGTTCCACACATCTCACCAAATAGTCTGGCAGTCACTGGGCCTCATCTTCTTCCTGCCAGAAAACACAAATTTGCCAAGCCCCCTCAACCCCATATTAGGACAGGGTTGGGTTCTTTCCATAATGTCGTGCATGGATCTTTCCATTTGACTTGAGTAAATGTCTCTTGAGTTCCATCATATTAGAATCTGTCTGCCACAGATTGCTGATAGGTATCCATATTCCAAAAATTTAAAATGAAGAGTGCATGATTTAGAATCATGTGGAGACTGGGGACATGAATCCCTTCTCCTAATAAGTTGCATTTTTAAGGAGCTATGAGGATGCTCCACAATTCTTTGCTCTTGAGTATTATAAGAAATGCCTGTTATATGATTTATTTTTTATTGGGCACAAAACATTGAAACGCATTATTAGTATATCCAGGACCATTGTCTGTCTTTATAATTTTTTGGAACTCCCATGTAAGCAAAACATTTTAAACAGTGACTTATCACATGCTTAATGGCTTCTCCAGTTTTTACAGTGGCCATTAAGAAGCCTGAATATGTATCAACTGTTAAATGAACATACTATAATCTGCCAAATTTTGCAATATGAGTAACATCCATTTGGCATAAATGATTAGGAAGCATGGCTGAGGATTTACTCCTGTATTAGTTACTGGTAAATATTGTGGGCACACATCACTTGCATGTTCCTGAAGCCTTTTCAATCACAAATATAGGGGAATTTCAGGGAGAGGTGGAGGGGATCACATGTCTTGCCTCCAGTAGTTCTTTAACTAGATGGGAAGCCACAAGAAGTATTTCTGCGGTTCAGAGTCATTGTTCCATCCACATTGGATGTCAGAAATCCATGCAATGGGAACGGGGGCTGGCAGTGCAAAAGCAACCCTCCTTAAAATGGCTAAATCATTTTCTATCTCCTTGAGTGTCTAATGGGAGTGTGGCCACAGAGCAAAATTTTCCTTGCTCCAGCTTACCTGTCACTTGTTGTTTGTCCCAGCCCATTTTACATATCATTTGGAGAGCTTTGTCTCTTGGCAGAATGCCTTGGGTGAGGGTTTGGGTAATAAGGACAACTCCCATCTCTTGCAAGAGCCCCAATCCCCACAATTTAGGGGAGAGTACAGGCAGGATATAGGGCTGGAAGTAACCTGAATGGCCTTCAGCATCTTTCTACTTAAACCAAACTGTTTCCTTATACTATTACTATTTTGATGATGAAAGCTATGTGATGCTGAGCTAATTCTACCTGAGATAAAGGGACTGTCATCTGACTCATTACTTTTACCAGTAGAACGGGAAGGTTTGAATGAGCTCTTATATGACCCACAAAGCAATATGCCTTTATTTGATGAATGACACTATGCTCAAACAGTAATTTAACCTGATTATTACTTTCAATGTATGGAACCGTCTCTATAACTTGAAGAGCTCTGAAAATATAATGACTATCAGTATAGATGAATCTTTCATTAGAAGCTGAAAAAAGATTGCAATAGCTTGTAACTCAACTATCTGAGCTTAAGCTGGATCTGTCTGTACTACATATTCTATTCCCATCAATAAATAACATAAGCTGCTTTTCCATCAGAACAACTATCAGGAGAAACTAACATAGCATTTTTTTAAAACAGGATTACTCTTTACAATTTTAGGGAATACAAAAGGATGTATTAGTACAAATTGTAATGTCTATGAACTGATTATCAAATTTTTCCAAAAACTGAGCAAACCTGATGGACCAAAAATTATAAATAATAAAAGCTTGAAAACTTAGGCCCTAAATATATACAGAGAAAGAAAACTTCTAATGATAAAAGAAAATTAAGTCCTTAAATCAGGAGTGCCAGGGCTGGCCCCTGAGCCCACTCTCAGAAAAGGGGAGGTAACTACTCACCATCTAAGTAAACATTCTTTGCCTGTTAATTGCTGGTTGTAACGATTTAGAAATAACTATTAACTTAATATTTGGTATAGGGAACATGTATTATGCTTAGTTATCTGGCAAAATATCTCTTAGTCTAAATACAGCATTTTGTACCATACAAGCTACTGCTTTAAAATAAGGATTTAACACTTTAACTGAGGAAACAGGTAAATGCCACCATAACAATAGTCGCCTTTGCCATAAGACAGAAAGAATTCTGACTGTGCTGTGTGGGAAGGACATAAGCCTCCCATGGTCTTGCATAGTCAATACAGCATATCTGCTGATGCTGGATTGCATTCTCCAATTGTAAGAGAACTTGTCTACTCTCTTCTGTTAGCTGTCTTGGTGAATTGGGATCACTATCTCCTTTCAGGATATTGCTTTAAGGTTTCAAATCACCAGTAGGTGCTTCTTAAAAAGGATGCAACCATTACAATATTTCCTAAATAACTTCTGAAAATCATTCAATGATTATAAGCTATCTTTTCTAATTTCTAATCTTTGAGGCCTAATTTCTTTAGGATGTAACATAAGTCCCAAATACTTTTGAAAACTTTCTACTTTGACCTATAAAGCTTTCATTAGCTGACCTGGTCTCATTTGCATTTTCACTGACACCTTTCTAGGTGCAGGGGTGGGGTGGGGGTGGGGAGGGGCTACAGGGTCCACAGTTCCCAGAGGCTTTTTCTCAATAGCTGAAAAGGTCTCATTTGCATTTTCACTGACATATCTCCAGGTGGGGCCTAACAGAGCCTGCAGTTTCCAGAGGCCTCCTTTTAATAGCTTTTCTCAAATCTTATATCAAACTCCATTCTTTCAATTTCTTTTTTAACCACCAAAATTTAGGAAGATTTCTTTATTCTCTCCTCTGTTAAACTCTTCTGAGACATCCATACAGATTGCTCTGGCTCTCAGGCCATTCTGGCTTTGACCATTTCCTATTGTTTCACTCTGCAAGACGGTTATGGGAGATGCAGATCTCCAACCCTTTAAATTAAGACATGACCTGATATCTCTCTCTCTGTGTACTGTTTTTTTGGTTTGTTTGTTTGTTTGTTTTTTTGTTTTTTGTTTTTTTGTTTTTGTTTTTTTGTTTTGTTTGTTTTTTGTATATCCCAAACAATTCAAGTAGTACCTATTGTTGGGATTCACACATTCACATATTCACAATCACTCTTCAGACACCCACATTTGTGGTCATACCATACATAGATAGCATACATACATTTTTCAGCTCTCCATTTCTTTAGAACAAGATTATTTTGTTGAAATAAAACATCCTTAATTGAAACCACTTATAATATGGCTCCTTAGATAACCCTTAAATTATGAGCATTCAAAATCTGAACAAATTTCAATAAATTCAGCAGTTTCTGACAGGCTGTATCAATTTTTCCATACACCTGGCTGGGTGTTAGCCACAGCAGTAGTCCCTAATGTTTAGAGCCTCCTTAAGTAGTCTATTAAGATCCTCACCCACATTTTGCCATATCAGGGGGTGAATATCTGGTCCTTCAAGAATAACCTAAGGACAATTTTTAGAAACAAAAGCAAAGAAACTTGCTAACTCTTTATATGAAAGTCTAATTCCTGTTTCTCGAAAGGAAGCCTTGAAGTCCCTTCGACAAATATTGACCTATTATTACTGAACAGAATGAGTGGGAACTCACCAGAAATCAGCGTGATCATGAGCATTGAGGACGGATTCCAAATAGCCTTGTTGCAGCTCACAGGTCTGCAGGTCCTGCACTCTTCTCTGTGCCCACTACCGACTTTCTTCAGGGTTGGGGGACTCGTTTTTGTAAAAGCCCTCCCTCAAGCAGGATGTTGAGCATCAATTGCTCCCACCAGCAGGGCCTAGTTATTTGTGGGTTGAGGTGGGCTAGAACCTGAAAATAATGGGAGAGAAAGAAGGAACAAGACCAAGCAATGCTTGTCAAGGCCTAAGTTTATTAGGCAAAAAGAGGATTTTTTAAAGCAAAGTGGGGAGCAATTGGGGAGGGTAACTGTACCGACTCTGGGGCTCTGGTTGTCCCAGGCCATAAACATCAGACCATGAACATCTGCTTTTCTCTGTTCCTGGTGTATGGTGCATCTCAGTTCCTGCGGTGAGTGGAACAGACTATTTGCTAAGGAGTTTTCTGTTTTAGCAAGATAAGGCTCAATTAACGTTTTAAGGTGTAATTCTGCAAGATTATGTGACTCAAGGCTGGCTCCCAACACACTCATTACTTTAACAACATAGAAAACCTCATTGAAATGATTGATGTCCTTAATTCCAATCCTACACATTTCCTTTGCATAACATAAAGCAATTCATATTGTAGGAAACTCACAATATTAAATATTCACAGGTGAAAACATGTTTCGTTAAAGGGTTCGTTTAATGTCAATTATGTGATGCCAGTGCATGGATTTTGTGTCTGATCACACTTGTTCCCAAGAATGTTAGACCCTTGAGTTATTCTTGAAGCAGGAAATACAGAATGTTCTGGCAATGAACTTTCCATATATTTTCTTGTCCGCATCTCTAACCCTGTACATATCAGACATCCTTTGTCTATCATCTTGATATGAAGTGATAGGGAAGAACTCATGAAAGAGAAAATCAAAATCATGCAAACATTTTGATGGAGATTTTAGCCATCAAACTTTATTTTCAACAAACAAAATGGATTTTTGTTGAACTGGGTCTTACTAAGTTCACTAGACACAAGATAAGTGACAAATGTTTCACAGATCACAAATGTAATCTGCAACCCAAGAGAGAGAGAGATCATGAGAGAGAGGGAGATGAAAGAGAGATAATGGGAGTAAAAGAGACATCACCCCAAGCTTCTCCACCTGGTTTTATGCTCTGTACCAAAGGCACTGTATATAAAGCTGGGGGAGAACCCTCCCCTATTACTGGTGGCTATGTTTGAAGCTCTGATTGGCTGAGTAACAGGACGAAATGAGCAGAAAATGCAAAGAACTTGAGGGCAGTGTTTGGATCAGGGCTACCAAATATTTTAAACTCTTTGTATAGATACAGAAGCCAGTAGGGTTTCCATGCAACAATCTAGGCTCTGTGGGTATGCCAGGGTTATTTTAAGTAAGGCTTCTTCCTTCTTGCCAGGAATGATATGGGGAGGAAGGATTCAGGAGTTGGTGGGATTGCTTTTAGGAGGAGGTGTGGTTTACAAGTTCCACTTAGGTGCCATTCTGTAGAGCATCACTTTGTGTAAAGCCTCAGCATTAACATTGAGCTGCATGTGGAGAGATGCTGGTTCCAGTCCTGCCAGTGTTAGGTAGCACCATTAAAAGCACTGCACTAGGGTGTAAATGGGGACATTCCACTGGATTCACCTCAGTTCAGACTTCACCCAAAAAAAGGCCTATCATTGCCTCCTCAGAGTAGTGGAAAGGAACAAGGTCTGCAGAGAAATTTGGGAGCATGGGCTAAAAGGAGGAAGAGTTAGGAGAAAGAGTAGAAGAAGATGGGAGAGGAGAATAAGAGACATCAAGAAGACTGAGTTTTGGAAAGAAGAGAGAACAACAAAAGAGATACCATATTAGATGGAGATATTTTAGGTGTTATTATGGGAGATTATATTCTCCCAAGATAACTATCTCCTAAAATTTGTAATGAGAGCATTTGTTTCCCCTAACCAAGTCATAGCCAAATCTCTGGAAGTTTGCCTACCCAATATAAGATTTTATAGTTTGTGGAGAAACAGTTCAAAGACTTCTACCTATGAATGCTATCTCTCCTAAGAAGTACAACTATGGATTAAAAGACAATAAGACTCACAATTATTCATCAAAAGGTGAGTTTTCCATTGTTAACTTTATTCAGGAAGGTGATAATCCATTTGTTAGAGTAGACTGAGGGATATTTGGATTGCGGTTCATCTCTTTTGTGGCAGCAGTCCAACATTAAAAATGAGACACCTAAAACCTTGCATACACAATGTAGTTTCAGCATTTTATTATTCAACTCTGTGAAGAACTAAGGGATGAAGCAGGGAGTTTCACACAATCTTTTGGGACTCAAGTGAGAGACAAGTTGTGTCGACTATGGCAGACCATTTCATCATCTGATTATGGTATTATTTAATTATTAAAATAGGACATTATATAATCAATGATCAGTGGATTATTGTTCAACAATGTGGGACTCAAGTATTTTAGACCATCTAAATATTAATTATGTGATTAAATTATTTAAATAAATGATGACAGCATTGTTTACAAGTCTGGTTTGTAGCCACCTTAGGGAAGTGGATTATGTGACATCCATTATTTGACTATTTAGTTATAAAAAACAATGATTATATCATCCATGACACCTGGAATTTCATCCTACCTTGTGGGGTCAAGTGCCACAGATCATCTAATTACATAATAAAAGTATTTTAATTGCCAATTCATGTTAATACCCAAGATAATGTAAATATTTGTATAATTAAGCAAACCATTACTCCACTATTCCATAAAGAGTCCTGTAAATCTCCCTCTTGGGCTGTTAATGTGCAATATCATCACATTTTATGATTCATTGTTTCAATTGATGATGATTATGTCCTTCATGACTGGAGACTGGCCATTCTTCCCTGCCAGTAAAATGCTACATCACCTCTTTATTGTGACAGTTATTTAATTATTTAATTATTTAAATTATTTAAACGATGGACAATGACATCATCAATTATCATTTGGGTGCAAATATCTGTCAGGGACATGGTTAGAAAGATTGTAGACATGGAAATAGCAGGTTCTGAATGATCTATGCATCACCCAGATTACTAAGGATGTTGGATGATTGAGTCCAGAAGGTTGCACGGTGCCCTCCGAGAAGTACAAGGACTTCACCAAGGCCGGCACGGTGGCCTGGGTGTTGACTACCTACTCTTCCTCCACATCTTCACATCGGTTGAGATCTACCATGAGAAGAACGAGTGGCACTAGGAGGTCGGCACCATCACCAAGACCTGGCAAAAGGATGACGACTCAGAACATGAAAGAACATCTCTCTCTCAGCTCTGCGGGTGATGCCTTTCCTGCAGCCATCTTTATAGCTGATAGCAACATTTTAGCAACTACTGCTATGCCAGGTATAGGCCCATCATCTCAGGTACTGCCACACCCCAACAGAGATTCAGGCACTGGGGATGATGTCAGGCTGACAGTGTTCACCAGGCAAGACAGTATGGTTATCTGATTATTAACTTATGGAATTCTAAAAACCCGTGATGACAGCATAGTTTATCATGTCTCCCATATCTGCCCAGGAATTGATGATACAAAAAGTTCAACTACTTACATATTTAAAATTGCTATTATTAAATTGTTTCATTATATAATCTGTGAACCCTGAAGTTTGGTGCCACCTTGTGTGACTCAATTGTGACACATGATTTAACTATCTGATTATTTCATTATTCAAATCTGTCTTTTACTACTCCAGGAAGAGTGGAGTCTGGAACCACCTTGTTGGTCTTAATTGTCTCTTGTGATTTCATTATTTATTTATTTAATAAATGGGGATATCATTTGTTATCTCTCTAGGACTGAATTACGAGGAATTATCTCATTCATTCATTTTTTTTGTTCAAATCTATGGTTAAAAACTCAATGAACTCTTCAGGTTTGAGCAATCTTGTAGAAGTCACATATAAAACATCCACTTGTTTAATTTTTACATTTAATTATTAAAATCTGTCATTATTTATTCAGGGATCACATGAGATTTGGGGCTCCTTATGGGAGTCAATCATGCCAGACCAACACAACATGTAATACTAAACTTACTTAACTGTGAAATTAGGAAATTAAATCTTAATTCATCATTTAATTAACATATTTAAAAT
Organism: Phodopus roborovskii; assembly: GCF_943737965.1. Taxonomy (NCBI): domain Eukaryota; kingdom Metazoa; phylum Chordata; class Mammalia; order Rodentia; family Cricetidae; genus Phodopus; species Phodopus roborovskii. The sequence continues at coordinate 99,893 of NW_026125571.1, forward strand.
AAAGGTGATGTTTTGGACCGTAAGATAGTTTGGAGTCAGATTTTTGGAGTTGATGATGTGACATCATCTCAGTACTTGACTATTTAGCTATTTAAATAGACCATTGCATCAGAAATAGTTTTACGAGGTTGGTGCCATCTTGTCAGAGTTAATATAAAACTCCAACTAATTAATTAGCAATTTAAGTTTTTAATATACATAATTATTCCAGGAAGAGAACAGTCTGACTTCTCCATGTGGGATTTAATTATGCACTACCATGTCATCATTCAAATATTTTTCATTTTATATTAATTATTAAAATCAATGAAAATGATGTCCTTCATTACTGGAGTCTGTCCATTCCTCCCTGGGTGTTAAATGTGTGGCATATTTAATTATCTAAGTATTACTCCTGGACAATCACTGGAGTTTGGTTCCATCCTATGAAAGTTGAGTATGCATGACTTTCAAATTATTTACTTATTTGATTACCTATATAATGCAGGTACCATCCATTATGGGTTTGGCTGCTGTGTGATTGACACATATAAGAGATTGGTATCAAAAGCAGTGCACAGAGAATGACAGACACTGGGATATTAATTGATTATTGATCACATAATAATAGATCTTTAACGATCCCTAAGCCTACACTTACAAATGGATTTTCGCCTTCTTGAAGGAAGTTAACAATGGAAAACTCAACTTTTGATGAATAATTGTGAGTCTCATTATCTTTTAAACCATAGTTACTTCTTGGGAGAGAGAACATTCATATACAGAAGACTTTGACCAGTTTTTCCACAGATTATATTCTCCGATATCAGGTAATCTTGAATTGGGTAACCAGTAATAGCTGTAGGCAAGCTTCCAGATATTTGGCTATGACTTGGTTAGGGTAATGAGTTGCTGACATTAAACGTTTTAGGAGATAGTTATCTTGGAAGCTTTTCATGTCCAATGATAACACTTTATCGAAGCTGCTCTCTGGTATTTGGCCCATGATACCAGGATACAGAATTCAAGCATTGTTGCCAGGCAATCTTTATGATCCAACATTCTGTCACTTTCTAGTTCACCTCCCACATGCTAAAATTAGCATACCCAATGATGGACTAAATTTATAGCCTCACTGATTTTCTCGCAAAAAACGATGCAGGGCTCTTTTTTGAGTTATACATATTTACCAGTCTCTCAAGCTACAACAAACCTATAGTTATATAAGCATGAAAAGGAAATAGTCATAGATTTAAATAATTAAGATATAATGAAGAATAATTGAATAATGACATGGTGGTGCATACTTAAATCCCACATGGAGAAGTCAGACTGATTTCTTGCTGGAATCATGATTTATTTAAAAATTAAATTGATAATTAATTAGTAGACGTTTTATATTGACTCTGACATGATGGCACCAAATTCGTAAAACTATGGCTGATGAAAGGATCTATTGAAATAGCTAAATAATCAAGAAATGAAATGGTGTTACATCATCAACTCCCAAATCTGACTCCAGAAGGGACTTATGGTCCATAACATCATCTTTACCTTAAACACATTAACTAAATGATGAATTATTATTTATTTTCCCTATTTTACAGTTAAATAAGTAAGTGTAGTATTTGATGATGTGATGGTCTGGCATGACCGACTCCCACAAAGCGATTCAAAACTCGAGTGATCACTGAATAAAAAATGACAGATCTTCATAATTAAATGAATAAAAATTAAACAAGTGGATGGTGTTTTGTACGTGACTCCTAAAATATTGATCAAAACTGAAGAGATCCAAAGTCCAAAAGGGACTTATGGTCTAGAACATTACCTGTATTTAAATACGTTAATTAAATGATGAATTAATATTTAATTTCCTATTTCAACAGATAAATGAGTAATTATAGTATTAGATAATGTGATGGTCTGGCAAGATGGACTCCATGAGGAGCCTCAAAACTCCAGTGATCACTGAATACATGCTGACAGATTTTCATAATCAAATGAGTAAATACATTAAACAAGTGGATAGTGTTTTATGCATAAAGCCTAAAAGATTGCTCAATACTGAAAAGACATTGAGTTCTTAATCATAGATTTGAATAAAAAAAATGAATGAATAAATACATAATTTCTCATAATTCACCCCTAGAGAGATAACAAAATGATATCAACATTGATTTAAATAAGAAAAAAGCAATAAATAATGAAATCACAAGAGACAATTTAACACCAACATGGTGGATCCAGACTCCACTCTTCCTGGAGAAGAAAAAGACAGATTTGAATAGTGAAATAATCATATAGTTTGATCATCTGTCACGCTTGAGTCACACAAGGTGGCCCCAAACTTCAGAGTTCACAGATTATATAATGAAACAATTTAATAATTACATCTTTAAAGTATGTAAGTCGTTGACCTTTTTGTATCATCAATTCCTGGGAAGACTGGCCAGATATGAAAAAGTATGGTGTAGTCAGGGAATTTTAAAATTCCATAAGTTAATCTTCAGATAATCATACTGTCTTGCCTGGTGAATTCTGTTTGCCTGGTATACTCACCAGTGCCTGAATCTCTATTGTGTTGCTGTAGGAACTGAGGTAATTGGCCCACCGGGGGGGGGGGGAAAAATTTTTAAAAAAAAAAAAGGGGGGGGGGGGAAAGGGGGATTCCGGGTTCTGGGTCGTCATCCTTTCGCGAGGTCTCGGTGATGGTGCCGATCTCCTTGTGCCACTAATTCTTATCATCATAGATCACAACTGATGTGAATGAAGATGTGTAGGAAGAGCAGGTAGTCAACACCTAGTCCACCATGCCGGCCTTGGTGAAGTCCTGGTATTTCTCGGAGGGCACCATGCAATCTTCTGAACTCAATCATTTAGTATCCCTAGTCCCCTAGGAGATGCATAGATCATTCAGAAAATGCTCTGCCCATGTCTACAACTTTCCTAACTTTGTCCCTGACAGATATTTGCACCCTAACTGGTAATCGGTGATGGCAATGACTGTCATTTAAATAATTGAAAGAATTAAATAAGTCAGTAATAGCTAACTGTCTCAATAAAGTGGTGATGTAGCACATAACTGGCAGGGAAGCATGGCCAGACTGTAGTCATGAAGAATGCCAACATCATCAACTGTAACAATGAATCCTAAAATGTGATGATATTGCACATTAACTCCACAAGAGGGAGCTTACAGGCCTTGTGAAGTTAATGGAGGATTTTTGGTTTACATAACTATACAGATATTTACATTATCTGGGGTATTAACACAAATTGTCAATTTTTATACTTTAATTCTGTAATTAGATGATCTCTGGCTCCAAAATTCCAGGTGTTATGGATGATATAAACATTGTTTTATATAACTAAATAATCAAATAATGAGTTCATGTAGCATCATCCAGTACCCTAAGGTGGCTCCAAACCAGCCTCATGAACGATGCTGTCGTGATTAATTTAAATATTTTAACTACATAATTGATATTAATATGGTCTATAATAATTGCCTCCCACATCGCGTCACCACAATCCACTGATCATGGATTATCTAATGTCCAATTTTAATAAACAAATAACAACATAACCAGAGGATGAAATGGTCTGCCATGCTCCACACAATTGACTCTCAGTTGACTCCCACATGATTGTGGGAAACTCCAAGGTCCCCTTTAACGCGGGGGGGGGGGAGTTAGGGTGGGGGGGGGGGGTATTGGGGGGGGGCTTGTGAGTCTTATTATCTTTTGTTCCATAGTTTCACTTCTTAGGAGAGAGAGTATTCATAAACAGAAGACTTTGAACTGTTTCTCCACAGACTACGTTCTCTGTTGATTAGGTAATCTTGAATTTGGTAACCAGTAAAAGCTGTAGGCACACCTCCAGAGGTGTGGCTATGACTTGTTTAGGCGTGTCAAATGTTGTCATTAAAAGTTTTAGGAGATAGTTACCTTGGGAGACTGTAATGTCCCATGATAACACTTTCCCGAAGTTGCTCACTGGTCCTTGGCACATGATACCAGGATACAGAATGCAACAGGGTTGCCAGGCAACATTTATGAACCAACATTCTGTCACATTCTAGTGCCCCTCCCACATGCTTAAAGGAGTATACCCACCGATGAGCTAACCTTACAGCCTCACTGAGTTTCTCACCAAAAACAAAGCAGGGCTCTTTCTTTTGAGTTCTACATATTTACCAGTCTCTCAAGCTACAACTTGCCTATAGTGACATAAGCATGAAAACGAAAGAATCATTGTGCCATTCAAGTATAATGATGAGTATTTTAAACCTGTTTTCTATGCTTCAGATTTCTAATTTCTAGAACGGAAACAATACAATTAATCGCCTGTACCATAATCCTTTTCCCTTTATTGAAAATGAAGTTAACTCCTCTGCATCCTCTTACCTTTAGAGGAGCTTGATCCCATGGTTTCTCAGAGTTGTTTAGATTTGCATTAGGCTGATGATTTAGGATTTTGAGCAGTGTCTTCTGTTTCTTTCAGTCATTTTGGATTCCTCAATTGACTGTTCTCTATTAAGTCCTGTACCCCGCTTTCTAATATGGTTATTTAGAGTTATTTATTGTGTGTGGTATGTCATGTTAGCAGCCCAACAGAGTTCATTAGATGAGATTCCCTGATCAGGAGATTATTCAGTTATTCCATTTTTAAAATCGGTGGTCACTGTGTCCTTCATGGGTCAGTTCTGTTGCAACCTCTCAGAAACTGATGATGCGAAACAGTACAGTTTTTTTTTAAAATCGTGTAATCATTCGATTGTTGAAAATCTACTATTGTGTAATCAGTAATCACTGTATAATGCTGTGTCCCCCATTCTCTGGCCACTGCTTCTGGTACCGATCTCCTGCTGTGTCAATCCCACTGCAGCGAATTTACGGATGAAACCATCATTACTTACACAATCAAATAAGTTAATAATTGGATAGTCCTCCATACTTAACTTTCAGAAGATGGAACCAAACACCAGTGATTGTCAAGGAAGTAGTACTTAGATAATTAAATAATGCCACTTGATTAACTCCCATGGATGAATGGCCCTACTCCAGTCAAGAAGAACAACATCTGCATCGATTTAAATAATTAATATATAATGAAAAGTGATTGAATAATGACATGGCAGTGCATACTTAAATCGCACATGGAGTTGTCAGACTGATTTCTTCCTGGAATAATGATGTTGTTAAAAAAATTAAATTGAAAATTAATTAGTGGGCCTTTTATATTAACATTGACGAGATGGCACCAAAGTCCTAAACCTATCGCTGATGTAAAGATCTATTTTCATAGTTAAATGATGAAGTAATGAGGTGATATTACATCATCAACTCCCAAATTCTGACTCCAAAAGGGACTCATGGACTATAATATTATCTGTATTATACATGCGTAAATTAAGTGATGAATTATTACTTAATTTCCTAGATTAACAGTTAAAGAAGTAAGGATAGTATTAGATGATGTGATCATCTGATATAATGGTCTCCCCTAAGAAGGGTCAAAACTCCAATGATCACTGAATACATAATGACAGATTTTTATAATTAAATGTATATACATTAAACAAGTGGATGATGTTTTATGTATGAATCCTAAATGATTGCTCAATACTGAAGAGACATTGAGTTCTTAATCATAGATTTGAACAAAAAAAAATGAATGAATAAACAGATAATTTCTCTTAATTCACCCCTAGAGAGAAAAACAAAATGATATCAACATTGATTTAAATAAAGAAAGGAAGAAAGAAAGGAAGAAAGAAAGAATTCACAAGATACAATTTAACACCAACAAGGTGGATCCAGACCCCACTCTCCCTGGAGTAGAAAAAGACAGATTTGAATAATGAAATAATCAGATAGTTAGATGGTCTGTCACACTTGAGTCACACAAAGGTGGCGCCAAACTTCAGGGACCACTGATTATATAATGAAAGAACTTAATAATTACATATTTAATTATGTAAGCCATTGACATTTTTTTGTATCATCAATTCCTGAGCAGACTTGCCAGGTATGAAAATGTATGCTGTCATCACGCATTTGTAACATGCCATCAGTCAGATAACCATACTTACTGTCTTGCCTGATGAATTCTGTTGGCCTGACCTCATCACAAGCGCCTGAATGTCTGTTGTATTGCGGCAGGACGTGAGATAGTGGGCCCAATCCTGGCGTAGCAGTAGTAGCCACAATGTTGATAACAGCTGAAAAGATGGCTGCAGCAGGGGCATCAATGGCATGGCTGAGAGAGAGATGTTCTTCCGTGTTCTGAGTCGTCATCCTTTTGCCAGGTCTCGGTGATGGTGCTGACCTCCTAGTGCCACTCCTTCTTCTCATGGTAGATCACAACCGATGTGAAGATGTGGAGGATGAACAGGTAATCAACAGCCAGACCACCTTGACGGCCTTGGTGAATTCCTTGTACTTCTCAGAGGGCACCGTGCAACATTCAGGACTCAATCCGCCAGCATCCCTCGTACTCTGGAAGATGCATAGATCATTCAGAAAATGCTCTGCCCATGTCTACAACTTTCCTAACCTTGTCCCTGACAGAGTTTTGCACCCTAACCCTAATCGGGATTTCACTGTCTGTCGTTTACATAATTTAACGAATTAAATAAGTCAGTAATAGCTAACTGTCACAATAAATAGGGGATGTAGCATTTTACTGGCAGGGAAGCATGGCCAGACGCCACTCATGAAGGATGTCATCATTATCAATTGAGTCAATGAATCATAAAATGTGATGATATTGCACATTAACTCCACAAGAGGGAGCTTTACAGGCCTCTTCATGGAATGGAGGATTGTGGTTTACATAACTACACATATCTTTACATTATCTTGGGGATTAACACAGATTGTCAATTTCAACACATTAACTATGTAATTAGATGATCTGTGGCACCAGATTCCAGGCGTCATGGACGGTATAATCATTGCTTTATATAATTAAATAATCAAATAATGAGTTCATGTAACATCTTTCCACTTCCCTAAGGTGGCTCCAAACCAGGCTCATGAACGATGCTGTCGTGATTAATTTAAATATTTTAACTACATAATTGATATTAAGATGGTCTATAATAATTGCCTCCCACATCGTGTCACCACAATCCACTGATCATGGTTATCTAATGTCCTATTTTAATAATCAAATAACAACATAATCAGAGGATGAAATGGTCTTCCATACTCCACACAATTGACTCACAGTTGACTCCCGCATGATTGTGGGAAACTCCCAGGTTCATCCCTTTTTTAATCGCAGAGCAGAGTAGTAACATGTTTAAATGCTGAACTGTCATTGTGCATGCAGGGTTTTTAGAATATATCACATATTTAATGTTGGGCGGCTGCCTCAAAAGAGATGGACTGAAATCCAATAATCACAAAGTCTACTCTAACAAATGGATTATCACCTTCCTGAAGGAAGTCAACAATGGCAAACTCACCTTTTGATGAATAATTGTGAGTCTTATTATCTTTTGTTCCATAGTTTCACTTCTTAGGAGAGAGAGTATTCATAAACAGAAGACTCTGAACTGTTTCTCCACAGACTACGTTCTCTGATGATTAGGTAATCTTGAATTTGGTAACCAGTAAAAGCTGTAGGCACACCTCCAGAGGTGTGGCTATGACTTGTTTAGGCGTGTCAAATGTTGTCATTAAAAGTTTTAGGAGATAGTTACCTTGGGAGACTGTAATGTCCCATGATAACACTTTCCCGAAGTTGCTCACTAGTCCTTGGCCCATGATACCAGGATACAGAATGCAACAGGGTTGCCAGGCAACATTTATGAACCAACATTCTGTCACATTCTAGTGCCCCTCCCACATGCTTAAAGGAGTATACCCACCGATGAGCTAACCTTACAGCCTCACTGAGTTTCTCACCAAAAACAAAGCAGGGCTCTTTCTTTTGAGTTCTACATATTTACCAGTCTCTCAAGCTACAACTTGCCTATAGTGACATAAGCATGAAAACGAAAGCATCATTGTGCCATTCAAGTATAATGATGAGTATTTTAAACCTGTTTTCTATGCTTCAGATTTCTAATTTCTAGAACGGAAACAATACAATTAATCGCCTGTACCATAATCCTTTTCCCTTTATTGAAAATGAAGTTAACTCCTCTGCATCCTCTTACCTTTAGAGGAGCTTGATCCCATGGTTTCTCAGAGTTGTTTAGATTTGCATTAGGCTGATGATTTAGGATTTTGAGCAGTGTCTTCTGTTTCTTTCAGTCATTTTGGATTCCTCAATTGACTGTTCTCTATTAAGTCCTGTACCCCGCTTTCTAATATGGTTATTTAGAGTTATTTATTGTTTGTGGTATGTCATGTTAGCAGCCCAACAGAGTTCATTGGATGAGATTCCCTGATCAGGAGATTATTCAGTTATTCCATTTTTAAAATCGGTGGTCACTGTGTCCTTCATGGGTCAGTTCTGTTGCAACCTCTCAGAAACTGATGATGCGAAACAGTACAGTTTTTTTTTTTTTTTTTAAAATCGTGTAATCATTCGATTGTTGAAAATCTACTATTGCTTAATCAGTAATCACTGTATAATGCTGTGTCCCCCATTCTCTGGCCACTGCTTCTGGTACCGATCTCCTGCTGTGTCAATCCCACTGCAGCGAATTTACGGATGAAACCATCATTACTTACACAATCAAATAAGTTAATAATTGGATTGTCCTCCATACTTAACTTTCAGAAGATGGAACCAAACACCAGTGATTGTCAAGGAAGTAGTACTTAGATAATTAAATAATGCCACTTGATTAACTCCCATGGATGAATGGCCCTACTCCAGTCAAGAAGAACAACATCTGCATCGATTTAAATAATTAATATATAATGAAAAGTGATTGAATAATGACATGGCAGTGCATACTTAAATCGCACATGGAGTTGTCAGACTGATTTCTTCCTGGAATAATGATGTTTTTAAAAAAATTAAATTGAAAATTAATTAGTGGGCCTTTTATATTAACATTGACGAGATGGCACCAAAGTCCTAAACCTATCGCTGATGTAAAGATCTATTTTCATAGTTAAATGATGAAGTAATGAGGTGATATTACATCATCAACTCCCAAATTCTGACTCCAAAAGGGACTCATGGACTATAATATTATCTGTATTATACATGCGTAAATTAAATGATGAATTATTACTTAATTTCCTAGATTAACAGTTAAAGAAGTAAGTATAGTATTAGATGATGTGATCATCTGATATAATGGTCTCCCCTAAGAAGGGTCAAAACTCCAATGATCACTGAATACATAATGACAGATTTTTATAATTAAATGTATATACATTAAACAAGTGGATGATGTTTTATGTATGAATCCTAAATGATTGCTCAATACTGAAGAGACATTGAGTTCTTAATCATAGATTTGAACAAAAAAAAATGAATGAATAAACAGATAATTTCTCTTAATTCACCCCTAGAGAGAAAAACAAAATGATATCAACATTGATTTAAATAAAGAAAGGAAGAAAGAAAGGAAGAAAGAAAGAATTCACAAGATACAATTTAACACCAACAAGGTGGATCCAGACCCCACTCTCCCTGGAGTAGAAAAAGACAGATTTGAATAATGAAATAATCAGATAGTTAGATGGTCTGTCACACTTGAGTCACACAAAGGTGGCGCCAAACTTCAGGGATCACAGATTATATAATGAAAGAACTTAATAATTACATATTTAAATATGTAAGCCATTGACATTTTTTTGTATCATCAATTCCTGAGCAGACTTGCCAGGTATGAAAATGTATGCTGTCATCACGCATTTGTAACATGCCATCAGTCAGATAACCATACTTACTGTCTTGCCTGATGAATTCTGTTGGCCTGACCTCATCACAAGCGCCTGAATGTCTGTTGTATTGCGGCAGGACGTGAGATAGTGGGCCCAATCCTGGCGTAGCAGTAGTAGCCACAATGTTGAAAACAGCTGAAAAGATGGCTGCAGCAGGGGCATCAATGGCATGGCTGAGAGAGAGATGTTCTTCCGTGTTCTGAGTCGTCATCCTTTTGCCAGGTCTCGGTGATGGTGCTGACCTCCTAGTGCCACTCCTTCTTCTCATGGTAGATCACAACCGATGTGAAGATGTGGAGGATGAACAGGTAATCAACAGCCAGACCACCTTGACGGCCTTGGTGAATTCCTTGTACTTCTCGGAGGGCACCGTGCAACATTCAGGACTCAATCCGCCAGCATCCCTCGTACTCTGGAAGATGCATAGATCATTCAGAAAATGCTCTGCCCATGTCTACAACTTTCCTAACCTTGTCCCTGACAGGTATTTGCACCCTAACCGTAATCGGTGATTGCACAGACTGTCGTTTACATAATTTAACGAATTAAATAAGTCAGTAATAGCTAACTGTCACAATAAATAGGGGATGTAGCATTTTACTGGCAGGGAAGCATGGCCAGACGCCACTCATGAAGGATGTCATCATTATCAATTGAGTCAATGAATCATAAAATGTGATGATATTGCACATTAACTCCACAAGAGGGAGCTTTACAGGCCTCTTCATGGAATGGAGGATTGTGGTTTACATAACTACACATATCTTTACATTATCTTGGGGATTAACACAGATTGTCAATTTCAACACATTAACTATGTAATTAGATGATCTCTGGCACCAGATTCCAGGCGTCATGGACGGTTTAATCATTGCTTTATATAATTAAATAATCAAATAATGAGTTCATGTAACATCTTTCCACTTCCCTAAGGTGGCTCCAAACCAGGCTCATGAACGATGCTGTCGTGATTAATTTAAATATTTTAACTACATAATTGATATTAAGATGGTCTATAATAATTGCCTCCCACATCGTGTCACCACAATCCACTGATCATGGTTATCTAATGTCCTATTTTAATAATCAAATAACAACATAATCAGAGGATGAAATGGTCTTCCATACTCCACACAATTGACTCACAGTTGACTCCTGCATGATTGTTGGAAACTCCCAGGTTCATCCATTTTTTAATCGCAGAGCAGAGTAGTAACATGTTTAAATGCTGAACTGTCATTGTGCATGCAGGGTTTTTAGAATATATCACATATTTAATGTTGGGCGGCTGCCTCAAAAGAGATGGACTTAAATCCAATAATCACAAAGTCTACTCTAACAAATGGATTATCACCTTCCTGAAGGAAGTCAACAATGGCAAACTCACCTTTTGATGAATAATTGTGAGTCTTATTATCTTTTGTTCCATAGTTTCACTTCTTAGGAGAGAGAGTATTCATAAACAGAAGACTCTGAACTGTTTCTCCACAGACTACGTTCTCTGATGATTAGGTAATCTTGAATTTGGTAACCAGTAAAAGCTGTAGGCACACCTCCAGAGGTGTGGCTATGACTTGTTTAGGCGTGTCAAATGTTGTCATTAAAAGTTTTAGGAGATAGTTACCTTGGGAGACTGTAATGTCCCATGATAACACTTTCCCGAAGTTGCTCACTAGTCCTTGGCCCATGATACCAGGATACAGAATGCAACAGGGTTGCCAGGCAACATTTATGAACCAACATTCTCTCACATTCTAGTGCCCCTCCCACATGCTTAAAGGAGTATACCCACCGATGAGCTAACCTTACAGCCTCACTGAGTTTCTCACCAAAAACAAAGCAGGGCTCTTTCTTTTGAGTTCTACATATTTACCAGTCTCTCAAGCTACAACTTGCCTATAGTGACATAAGCATGAAAACGAAAGCATCATTGTGCCATTCAAGTATAATGATGAGTATTTTAAACCTGTTTTCTATGCTTCAGATTTCTAATTTCTAGAACGGAAACAATACAATTAATCGCCTGTACCATAATCCTTTTCCCTTTATTGAAAATGAAGTTAACTCCTCTGCATCCTCTTACCTTTAGAGGAGCTTGATCCCATGGTTTCTCAGAGTTGTTTAGATTTGCATTAGGCTGATGATTTAGGATTTTGAGCAGTGTCTTCTGTTTCTTTCAGTCATTTTGGATTCCTCAATTGACTGTTCTCTATTAAGTCCTGTACCCCGCTTTCTAATATGGTTATTTAGAGTTATTTATTGTTTGTGGTATGTCATGTTAGCAGCCCAACAGAGTTCATTGGATGAGATTCCCTGATCAGGAGATTATTCAGTTATTCCATTTTTAAAATCGGTGGTCACTGTGTCCTTCATGGGTCTGTTCTGTTGCAACCTCTCAGAAACTGATGATGCGAAACAGTACAGTTTTTTTTTTTTTTTTTAAATCGTGTAATCATTCGATTGTTAAAAATCTACTATTGCTTAATCAGTAATCACTGTATAATGCTGTGTCCCCCATTCTCTGGCCACTGCTTCTGGTACCGATCTCCTGCTGTGTCAATCCCACTGCAGCGAATTTACGGATGAAACCATCATTACTTACACAATCAAATAAGTTAATAATTGGATTGTCCTCCATACTTAACTTTCAGAAGATGGAACCAAACACCAGTGATTGTCAAGGAAGTAGTACTTAGATAATTAAATAATGCCACTTGATTAACTCCCATGGATGAATGGCCCTACTCCAGTCAAGAAGAACAACATCTGCATCGATTTAAATAATTAATATATAATGAAAAGTGATTGAATAATGACATGGCAGTGCATACTTAAATCGCACATGGAGTTGTCAGACTGATTTCTTCCTGGAATAATGATGTTTTTAAAAAATTAAATTGAAAATTAATTAGTGGGCCTTTTATATTAACATTGACGAGATGGCACCAAAGTCCTAAACCTATCGCTGATGTAAAGATCTATTTTCATAGTTAAATGATGAAGTAATGAGGTGATATTACATCATCAACTCCCAAATTCTGACTCCAAAAGGGACTCATGGACTATAATATTATCTGTATTATACATGCGTAAATTAAATGATGAATTATTACTTAATTTCCTAGATTAACAGTTAAAGAAGTAAGTATAGTATTAGATGATGTGATCATCTGATATAATGGTCTCCCCTAAGAAGGGTCAAAACTCCAATGATCACTGAATACATAATGACAGATTTTTATAATTAAATGTATATACATTAAACAAGTGGATGATGTTTTATGTATGAATCCTAAATGATTGCTCAATACTGAAGAGACATTGAGTTCTTAACCATAGATTTGAACAAAAAATAAATGAATGAATAAACAGATAATTTCTCTTAATTCACCCCTAGAGAGAAAAACAAAATGATATCAACATTGATTTAAATAAAGAAAGGAAGAAAGAAAGGAAGAAAGAAAGAATTCACAAGATACAATTTAACACCAACAAGGTGGATCCAGACCCCACTCTCCCTGGAGTAGAAAAAGACAGATTTGAATAATGAAATAATCAGATAGTTAGATGGTCTGTCACACTTGAGTCACACAAAGGTGGCGCCAAACTTCAGGGATCACAGATTATATAATGAAAGAACTTAATAATTACATATTTAAATATGTAAGCCATTGACATTTTTTTGTATCATCAATTCCTGAGCAGACTTGCCAGGTATGAAAATGTATGCTGTCATCACGCATTTGTAACATGCCATCAGTCAGATAACCATACTTACTGTCTTGCCTGATGAATTCTGTTGGCCTGACCTCATCACAAGCGCCTGAATGTCTGTTGTATTGCGGCAGGACGTGAGATAGTGGGCCCAATCCTGGCGTAGCAGTAGTAGCCACAATGTTGAAAACAGCTGAAAAGATGGCTGCAGCAGGGGCATCAATGGCATGGCTGAGAGAGAGATGTTCTTCCGTGTTCTGAGTCGTCATCCTTTTGCCAGGTCTCGGTGATGGTGCTGACCTCCTAGTGCCACTCCTTCTTCTCATGGTAGATCACAACCGATGTGAAGATGTGGAGGATGAACAGGTAATCAACAGCCAGACCACCTTGACGGCCTTGGTGAATTCCTTGTACTTCTCAGAGGGCACCGTGCAACATTCAGGACTCAATCCGCCAGCATCCCTCGTACTCTGGAAGATGCATAGATCATTCAGAAAATGCTCTGCCCATGTCTACAACTTTCCTAACCTTGTCCCTGACAGAGTTTTGCACCCTACACTTAATCGGTGATTGCACAGACTGTCGTTTACATAATTTAACGAATTAAATAAGTCAGTAATAGCTAACTGTCACAATAAATAGGGGATGTAGCATTTTACTGGCAGGGAAGCATGGCCAGACGCCACTCATGAAGGATGTCATCATTATCAATTGAGTCAATGAATCATAAAATGTGATGATATTGCACATTAACTCCACAAGAGGGAGCTTTACAGGCCTTTTCAAGGAATGGAGGATTGTGGTTTACATAACTACACATATCTTTACATTATCTTGGGGATTAACACAGATTGTCAATTTCAACACATTAACTATGTAATTAGATGATCTCTGGCACCAGATTCCAGGCGTCATGGACGGTTTAATCATTGCTTTATATAATTAAATAATCAAATAATGAGTTCATGTAACATCTTTCCACTTCCCTAAGGTGGCTCCAAACCAGGCTCATGAACGATGCTGTCGTGATTAATTTAAATATTTTAACTACATAATTGATATTAAGATGGTCTATAATAATTGCCTCCCACATCGTGTCACCACAATCCACTGATCATGGTTATCTAATGTCCTATTTTAATAATCAAATAACAACATAATCAGAGGATGAAATGGTCTTCCATACTCCACACAATTGACTCACAGTTGACTCCCGCATGATTGTGGGAAACTCCCAGGTTCATCCCTTTTTTAATCGCAGAGCAGAGTAGTAACATGTTTAAATGCTGAACTGTCATTGTGCATGCAGGGTTTTTAGAATATATCACATATTTAATGTTGGGCGGCTGCCTCAAAAGAGATGGACTTAAATCCAATAATCACAAAGTCTACTCTAACAAATGGATTATCACCTTCCTGAAGGAAGTCAACAATGGCAAACTCACCTTTTGATGAATAATTGTGAGTCTTATTATCTTTTGTTCCATAGTTTCACTTCTTAGGAGAGAGAGTATTCATAAACAGAAGACTCTGAACTGTTTCTCCACAGACTACGTTCTCTGATGATTAGGTAATCTTGAATTTGGTAACCAGTAAAAGCTGTAGGCACACCTCCAGAGGTGTGGCTATGACTTGTTTAGGCGTGTCAAATGTTGTCATTAAAAGTTTTAGGAGATAGTTACCTTGGGAGACTGTAATGTCCCATGATAACACTTTCCCGAAGTTGCTCACTAGTCCTTGGCCCATGATACCAGGATACAGAATGCAACAGGGTTGCCAGGCAACATTTATGAACCAACATTCTCTCACATTCTAGTGCCCCTCCCACATGCTTAAAGGAGTATACCCACCGATGAGCTAACCTTACAGCCTCACTGAGTTTCTCACCAAAAACAAAGCAGGGCTCTTTCTTTTGAGTTCTACATATTTACCAGTCTCTCAAGCTACAACTTGCCTATAGTGACATAAGCATGAAAACGAAAGCATCATTGTGCCATTCAAGTATAATGATGAGTATTTTAAACCTGTTTTCTATGCTTCAGATTTCTAATTTCTAGAACGGAAACAATACAATTAATCGCCTGTACCATAATCCTTTTCCCTTTATTGAAAATGAAGTTAACTCCTCTGCATCCTCTTACCTTTAGAGGAGCTTGATCCCATGGTTTCTCAGAGTTGTTTAGATTTGCATTAGGCTGATGATTTAGGATTTTGAGCAGTGTCTTCTGTTTCTTTCAGTCATTTTGGATTCCTCAATTGACTGTTCTCTATTAAGTCCTGTACCCCGCTTTCTAATATGGTTATTTAGAGTTATTTATTGTTTGTGGTATGTCATGTTAGCAGCCCAACAGAGTTCATTGGATGAGATTCCCTGATCAGGAGATTATTCAGTTATTCCATTTTTAAAATCGGTGGTCACTGTGTCCTTCATGGGTCTGTTCTGTTGCAACCTCTCAGAAACTGATGATGCGAAACAGTACAGTTTTTTTTTTTTTTAAATCGTGTAATCATTCGATTGTTAAAAATCTACTATTGCTTAATCAGTAATCACTGTATAATGCTGTGTCCCCCATTCTCTGGCCACTGCTTCTGGTACCGATCTCCTGCTGTGTCAATCCCACTGCAGCGAATTTACGGATGAAACCATCATTACTTACACAATCAAATATGTTAATAATTGGATTGTCCTCCATACTTAACTTTCAGAAGATGGAACCAAACACCAGTGATTGTCAAGGAAGTAGTACTTAGATAATTAAATAATGCCACTTGATTAACTCCCATGGATGAATGGCCCTACTCCAGTCAAGAAGAACAACATCTGCATCGATTTAAATAATTAATATATAATGAAAAGTGATTGAATAATGACATGGCAGTGCATACTTAAATCGCACATGGAGTTGTCAGACTGATTTCTTCCTGGAATAATGATGTTTTTAAAAAATTAAATTGAAAATTAATTAGTGGGCCTTTTATATTAACATTGACGAGATGGCACCAAAGTCCTAAACCTATCGCTGATGTAAAGATCTATTTTCATAGTTAAATGATGAAGTAATGAGGTGATATTACATCATCAACTCCCAAATTCTGACTCCAAAAGGGACTCATGGACTATAATATTATCTGTATTATACATGCGTAAATTAAATGATGAATTATTACTTAATTTCCTAGATTAACAGTTAAAGAAGTAAGTATAGTATTAGATGATGTGATCATCTGATATAATGGTCTCCCCTAAGAAGGGTCAAAACTCCAATGATCACTGAATACATAATGACAGATTTTTATAATTAAATGTATATACATTAAACAAGTGGATGATGTTTTATGTATGAATCCTAAATGATTGCTCAATACTGAAGAGACATTGAGTTCTTAACCATAGATTTGAACAAAAAAATAAATGAATGAATAAACAGATAATTTCTCTTAATTCACCCCTAGAGAGAAAAACAAAATGATATCAACATTGATTTAAATAAAGAAAGGAAGAAAGAAAGGAAGAAAGAAAGAATTCACAAGATACAATTTAACACCAACAAGGTGGATCCAGACCCCACTCTCCCTGGAGTAGAAAAAGACAGATTTGAATAATGAAATAATCAGATAGTTAGATGGTCTGTCACACTTGAGTCACACAAAGGTGGCGCCAAACTTCAGGGATCACAGATTATATAATGAAAGAACTTAATAATTACATATTTAAATATGTAAGCCATTGACATTTTTTTGTATCATCAATTCCTGAGCAGACTTGCCAGGTATGAAAATGTATGCTGTCATCACGCATTTGTAACATGCCATCAGTCAGATAACCATACTTACTGTCTTGCCTGATGAATTCTGTTGGCCTGACCTCATCACAAGCGCCTGAATGTCTGTTGTATTGCGGCAGGACGTGAGATAGTGGGCCCAATCCTGGCGTAGCAGTAGTAGCCACAATGTTGAAAACAGCTGAAAAGATGGCTGCAGCAGGGGCATCAATGGCATGGCTGAGAGAGAGATGTTCTTCCGTGTTCTGAGTCGTCATCCTTTTGCCAGGTCTCGGTGATGGTGCTGACCTCCTAGTGCCACTCCTTCTTCTCATGGTAGATCACAACCGATGTGAAGATGTGGAGGATGAACAGGTAATCAACAGCCAGACCACCTTGACGGCCTTGGTGAATTCCTTGTACTTCTCAGAGGGCACCGTGCAACATTCAGGACTCAATCCGCCAGCATCCCTCGTACTCTGGAAGATGCATAGATCATTCAGAAAATGCTCTGCCCATGTCTACAACTTTCCTAACCTTGTCCCTGACAGAGTTTTGCACCCTACACTTAATCGGTGATTGCACAGACTGTCGTTTACATAATTTAACGAATTAAATAAGTCAGTAATAGCTAACTGTCACAATAAATAGGGGATGTAGCATTTTACTGGCAGGGAAGCATGGCCAGACGCCACTCATGAAGGATGTCATCATTATCAATTGAGTCAATGAATCATAAAATGTGATGATATTGCACATTAACTCCACAAGAGGGAGCTTTACAGGCCTCTTCATGGAATGGAGGATTGTGGTTTACATAACTACACATATCTTTACATTATCTTGGGGATTAACACAGATTGTCAATTTCAACACATTAACTATGTAATTAGATGATCTGTGGCACCAGATTCCAGGCGTCATGGACGGTATAATCATTGCTTTATATAATTAAATAATCAAATAATGAGTTCATGTAACATCTTTCCACTTCCCTAAGGTGGCTCCAAACCAGGCTCATGAACGATGCTGTCGTGATTAATTTAAATATTTTAACTACATAATTGATATTAAGATGGTCTATAATAATTGCCTCCCACATCGTGTCACCACAATCCACTGATCATGGTTATCTAATGTCCTATTTTAATAATCAAATAACAACATAATCAGAGGATGAAATGGTCTTCCATACTCCACACAATTGACTCACAGTTGACTCCCGCATGATTGTGGGAAACTCCCAGGTTCATCCCTTTTTTAATCGCAGAGCAGAGTAGTAACATGTTTAAATGCTGAACTGTCATTGTGCATGCAGGGTTTTTAGAATATATCACATATTTAATGTTGGGCGGCTGCCTCAAAAGAGATGGACTTAAATCCAATAATCACAAAGTCTACTCTAACAAATGGATTATCACCTTCCTGAAGGAAGTCAACAATGGCAAACTCACCTTTTGATGAATAATTGTGAGTCTTATTATCTTTTGTTCCATAGTTTCACTTCTTAGGAGAGAGAGTATTCATAAACAGAAGACTCTGAACTGTTTCTCCACAGACTACGTTCTCTGATGATTAGGTAATCTTGAATTTGGTAACCAGTAAAAGCTGTAGGCACACCTCCAGAGGTGTGGCTATGACTTGTTTAGGCGTGTCAAATGTTGTCATTAAAAGTTTTAGGAGATAGTTACCTTGGGAGACTGTAATGTCCCATGATAACACTTTCCCGAAGTTGCTCACTAGTCCTTGGCCCATGATACCAGGATACAGAATGCAACAGGGTTGCCAGGCAACATTTATGAACCAACATTCTGTCACATTCTAGTGCCCCTCCCACATGCTTAAAGGAGTATACCCACCGATGAGCTAACCTTACAGCCTCACTGAGTTTCTCACCAAAAACAAAGCAGGGCTCTTTCTTTTGAGTTCTACATATTTACCAGTCTCTCAAGCTACAACTTGCCTATAGTGACATAAGCATGAAAACGAAAGCATCATTGTGCCATTCAAGTATAATGATGAGTATTTTAAACCTGTTTTCTATGCTTCAGATTTCTAATTTCTAGAACGGAAACAATACAATTAATCGCCTGTACCATAATCCTTTTCCCTTTATTGAAAATGAAGTTAACTCCTCTGCATCCTCTTACCTTTAGAGGAGCTTGATCCCATGGTTTCTCAGAGTTGTTTAGATTTGCATTAGGCTGATGATTTAGGATTTTGAGCAGTGTCTTCTGTTTCTTTCAGTCATTTTGGATTCCTCAATTGACTGTTCTCTATTAAGTCCTGTACCCCGCTTTCTAATATGGTTATTTAGAGTTATTTATTGTTTGTGGTATGTCATGTTAGCAGCCCAACAGAGTTCATTGGATGAGATTCCCTGATCAGGAGATTATTCAGTTATTCCATTTTTAAAATCGGTGGTCACTGTGTCCTTCATGGGTCTGTTCTGTTGCAACCTCTCAGAAACTGATGATGCGAAACAGTACAGTTTTTTTTTTTTTTTTAAATCGTGTAATCATTCGATTGTTAAAAATCTACTATTGCTTAATCAGTAATCACTGTATAATGCTGTGTCCCCCATTCTCTGGCCACTGCTTCTGGTACCGATCTCCTGCTGTGTCAATCCCACTGCAGCGAATTTACGGATGAAACCATCATTACTTACACAATCAAATAAGTTAATAATTGGATTGTCCTCCATACTTAACTTTCAGAAGATGGAACCAAACACCAGTGATTGTCAAGGAAGTAGTACTTAGATAATTAAATAATGCCACTTGATTAACTCCCATGGATGAATGGCCCTACTCCAGTCAAGAAGAACAACATCTGCATCGATTTAAATAATTAATATATAATGAAAAGTGATTGAATAATGACATGGCAGTGCATACTTAAATCGCACATGGAGTTGTCAGACTGATTTCTTCCTGGAATAATGATGTTTTTAAAAAATTAAATTGAAAATTAATTAGTGGGCCTTTTATATTAACATTGACGAGATGGCACCAAAGTCCTAAACCTATCGCTGATGTAAAGATCTATTTTCATAGTTAAATGATGAAGTAATGAGGTGATATTACATCATCAACTCCCAAATTCTGACTCCAAAAGGGACTCATGGACTATAATATTATCTGTATTATACATGCGTAAATTAAATGATGAATTATTACTTAATTTCCTAGATTAACAGTTAAAGAAGTAAGTATAGTATTAGATGATGTGATCATCTGATATAATGGTCTCCCCTAAGAAGGGTCAAAACTCCAATGATCACTGAATACATAATGACAGATTTTTATAATTAAATGTATATACATTAAACAAGTGGATGATGTTTTATGTATGAATCCTAAATGATTGCTCAATACTGAAGAGACATTGAGTTCTTAACCATAGATTTGAACAAAAAAAAAATGAATGAATAAACAGATAATTTCTCTTAATTCACCCCTAGAGAGAAAAACAAAATGATATCAACATTGATTTAAATAAAGAAAGGAAGAAAGAAAGGAAGAAAGAAAGAATTCACAAGATACAATTTAACACCAACAAGGTGGATCCAGACCCCACTCTCCCTGGAGTAGAAAAAGACAGATTTGAATAATGAAATAATCAGATAGTTAGATGGTCTGTCACACTTGAGTCACACAAAGGTGGCGCCAAACTTCAGGGATCACAGATTATATAATGAAAGAACTTAATAATTACATATTTAAATATGTAAGCCATTGACATTTTTTTGTATCATCAATTCCTGAGCAGACTTGCCAGGTATGAAAATGTATGCTGTCATCACGCATTTGTAACATGCCATCAGTCAGATAACCATACTTACTGTCTTGCCTGATGAATTCTGTTGGCCTGACCTCATCACAAGCGCCTGAATGTCTGTTGTATTGCGGCAGGACGTGAGATAGTGGGCCCAATCCTGGCGTAGCAGTAGTAGCCACAATGTTGAAAACAGCTGAAAAGATGGCTGCAGCAGGGGCATCAATGGCATGGCTGAGAGAGAGATGTTCTTCCGTGTTCTGAGTCGTCATCCTTTTGCCAGGTCTCGGTGATGGTGCTGACCTCCTAGTGCCACTCCTTCTTCTCATGGTAGATCACAACCGATGTGAAGATGTGGAGGATGAACAGGTAATCAACAGCCAGACCACCTTGACGGCCTTGGTGAATTCCTTGTACTTCTCAGAGGGCACCGTGCAACATTCAGGACTCAATCCGCCAGCATCCCTCGTACTCTGGAAGATGCATAGATCATTCAGAAAATGCTCTGCCCATGTCTACAACTTTCCTAACCTTGTCCCTGACAGATTTTTGCACCCTACACTTAATCGGTGATTGCACAGACTGTCGTTTACATAATTTAACGAATTAAATAAGTCAGTAATAGCTAACTGTCACAATAAATAGGGGATGTAGCATTTTACTGGCAGGGAAGCATGGCCAGACGCCACTCATGAAGGATGTCATCATCATCAATTGAGTCAATGAATCATAAAATGTGATGATATTGCACATTAACTCCACAAGAGGGAGCTTTACAGGCCTTTTCAAGGAATGGAGGATTGTGGTTTACATAACTACACATATCTTTACATTATCTTGGGGATTAACACAGATTGTCAATTTCAACACATTAACTATGTAATTAGATGATCTCTGGCACCAGATTCCAGGCGTCATGGACGGTTTAATCATTGCTTTATATAATTAAATAATCAAATAATGAGTTCATGTAACATCTTTCCACTTCCCTAAGGTGGCTCCAAACCAGGCTCATGAACGATGCTGTCGTGATTAATTTAAATATTTTAACTACATAATTGATATTAAGATGGTCTATAATAATTGCCTCCCACATCGTGTCACCACAATCCACTGATCATGGATTATCTAATGTCCTATTTTAATAATCAAATAACAACATAATCAGAGGATGAAATGGTCTTCCATACTCCACACAATTGACTCACAGTTGACTCCCGCATGATTGTGGGAAACTCCCAGGTTCATCCCTTATTTAATCGCAGAGCAGAGTAGTAACATGTTTAAATGCTGAACTGTCATTGTGCATGCAGGGTTTTTAGAATATATCACATATTTAATGTTGGGCGGCTGCCTCAAAAGAGATGGACTTAAATCCAATAATCACAAAGTCTACTCTAACAAATGGATTATCACCTTCCTGAAGGAAGTCAACAATGGCAAACTCACCTTTTGATGAATAATTGTGAGTCATATTTGTCTTGTGTTCCATAGTTTGACTTCTTAGGAGAGAGAGTATTCATAAACAGAAGACTCTGAACTGTTTCTCCACAGACTACGTTCTCTGATGATTAGGTAATCTTGAATTTGGTAACCAGTAAAAGCTGTAGGCACACCTCCAGAGGTGTGGCTATGACTTGTTTAGGCGTGTCAAATGTTGTCATTAAAAGTTTTAGGAGATAGTTACCTTGGGAGACTGTAATGTCCCATGATAACACTTTCCCGAAGTTGCTCACTAGTCCTTGGCCCATGATACCAGGATACAGAATGCAACAGGGTTGCCAGGCAACATTTATGAACCAACATTCTCTCACATTCTAGTGCCCCTCCCACATGCTTAAAGGAGTATACCCACCGATGAGCTAACCTTACAGCCTCACTGAGTTTCTCACCAAAAACAAAGCAGGGCTCTTTCTTTTGAGTTCTACATATTTACCAGTCTCTCAAGCTACAACTTGCCTATAGTGACATAAGCATGAAAACGAAAGCATCATTGTGCCATTCAAGTATAATGATGAGTATTTTAAACCTGTTTTCTATGCTTCAGATTTCTAATTTCTAGAACGGAAACAATACAATTAATCGCCTGTACCATAATCCTTTTCCCTTTATTGAAAATGAAGTTAACTCCTCTGCATCCTCTTACCTTTAGAGGAGCTTGATCCCATGGTTTCTCAGAGTTGTTTAGATTTGCATTAGGCTGATGATTTAGGATTTTGAGCAGTGTCTTCTGTTTCTTTCAGTCATTTTGGATTCCTCAATTGACTGTTCTCTATTAAGTCCTGTACCCCTGCTTTCTAATATGGTTATTTAGAGTTATTTATTGTTTGTGGTATGTCATGTTAGCAGCCCAACAGAGTTCATTGGATGAGATTCCCTGATCAGGAGATTATTCAGTTATTCCATTTTTAAAATCGGTGGTCACTGTGTCCTTCATGGGTCTGTTCTGTTGCAACCTCTCAGAAACTGATGATGCGAAACAGTACAGTTTTTTTTTTTTTAAATCGTGTAATCATTCGATTGTTAAAAATCTACTATTGCTTAATCAGTAATCACTGTATAATGCTGTGTCCCCCATTCTCTGGCCACTGCTTCTGGTACCGATCTCCTGCTGTGTCAATCCCACTGCAGCCAAATGACGGATGAAACCATCATTACTTACACAATCAAATATGTTAATAATTGGATTGTCCTCCATACTTAACTTTCAGAAGATGGAACCAAACACCAGTGATTGTCAAGGAAGTAGTACTTAGATAATTAAATAATGCCACTTGATTAACTCCCATGGATGAATGGCCCTACTCCAGTCAAGAAGAACAACATCTGCATCGATTTAAATAATTAATATATAATGAAAAGTGATTGAATAATGACATGGCAGTGCATACTTAAATCGCACATGGAGTTGTCAGACTGATTTCTTCCTGGAATAATGATGTTTTTAAAAAAATTAAATTGAAAATTAATTAGTGGGCCTTTTATATTAACATTGACGAGATCGCACCAAAGTCCTAAACCTATTGCTGATGTAAAGATCTATTTACATAGTTAAATGATGAAGTAATGAGGTGATATTACATCATCAACTCCCAAATTCTGACTCCAAAAGGGACTCATGGACTATAATATTATCTGTATTACACATGCGTAAATTAAATGATGAATTATTACTTAATTTCCTAGATTAACAGTTAAAGAAGTAAGTATAGTATTAGATGATGTGATCATCTGATATAATGGTCTCCCCTAAGAAGGGTCAAAACTCCAATGATCACTGAATACATAATGACAGATTTTTATAATTAAATGTATATACATTAAACAAGTGGATGATGTTTTATGTATGAATCCTAAATGATTGCTCAATACTGAAGAGACATTGAGTTCTTAATCATAGATTTGAACAAAAAAAATGAATGAATAAACAGATAATTTCTCTTAATTCACCCCTAGAGTGAAAAACAAAATGATATCAACATTGATTTAAATAAAGAAAGGAAGAAAGAAAGGAAGGAAGAAAGAAGAATTCACAAGATACAATTTAACACCAACAAGGTGGATCCAGACCCCACTCTCCCTGGAGTAGAAAAAGACAGATTTGAATAATGAAATAATCAGATAGTTAGATGGTCTGTCACACTTGAGTCACACAAAGGTGGCGCCAAACTTCAGGGATCACAGATTATATAATGAAAGAACTTAATAATTACATATTTAAATATGTAAGCCGTTGACATTTTTTTTGTATCATCAATTCCTGGGCAGACTTGCCAGGTATGAAATTGTATGCTGTCATCACGCATTTGTAACATGCCATCAGTTATTCATCAGATAACCATACTTACTGTCTTGCCTGATGAATTCTGTTGGCCTGACCTCATCACAAGCGCCTGAATGTCTGTTGTGTTGCTGTAGGACGTGAGATAGTGGGCCCAATCCTGGCGTAGCAGTAGTAGCCACAATGTTGATAACAGCTGAAAAGATGCCTGCAGCAGGGGCATCAATAGCATAGCTGAGAGAAAGATGTTCTTCCGTGTTCTGAGTCGTCATCCTTTTGCCAGGTCTCGGTGATGGTGCCAACGTCCTATTGCCACTCCTTCTTCTCATGGTAGATCACAACCGATGTGAAGATGTGGAGGATGAACAGGTAATCAACAGCCAGACCACCTTGCCGGCCTTGGTGAATTCCTTGTACTTCTCAGAGGGCACCGTGCAGCCTTCTGGTCTCAATCATCCAGCATCCCTCGTACTCTGGAAGATGCATAGATCATTCAGAAAATGCTCTGCCCATGTCTACAACTTTCCTAACCTTGTCCCTGACAGATTTTTGCACCCTACACTTAATCGGTGATTGCACAGTCTGTCGTTTACATAATTTATAAAATTAAAAAAGTCACTAATAGCTAACTGTCACAATAAATGGGGGATGTAGCATTCTACTGGCAGGGAAGCATGGCCAGACTCCAGTCATGAAGGATGTCATCATCATCAATTGAGTCAATGAATCATACAATGTGAAGATATTGCACATTATTTCCACAAGAGGGAGCTTTACAGGTCTCTTCATGGAATGGAGGATTGTTGTTTACATAACTATACAAATATTTACATTATCTTGGGGATTAACACAGATTGTCAATTTAAATTCATTAATTATGTAATTAGATGATCTGTGGCACCAGATTCCAGGTCTCATGGACGATATAATCATTGTTTTATATAATAAAATAATCAAATAATGAGTTCATGTAACATCATCCACTTCCCTAAGGTGGCTCCAAACCAGGCTCATGAATGATGCTGTCATGATTAATTTGAATATTTTAACCATAATTGATATTAAGATTTTTTTCATTAACTGTCTGTTGGTTTTTTATTGATTTATTTGTTTGTTTGTTTATTTATTTATTTATTTATTTTGATCTTCGAAACAGAGTTTCCCTTTGTGGCCCTGCTGTCCTGGAACTTACTCTGTCGACCACGCTGTCTTCAAACTCATAGAGATCCACTTGCATCTTCTTCCTGATTGCTGCAATCTAAGGCAAAAGCCACCACAGACTAGTCAGACACAGATTTCAATGTCACTTACCAACGTCACCAATAGATGACCTAGCTCTCTTCCTGCAGTGCACAAGTACAAACTCTCTTTCTCACTCCACGCAATTTGCAGAGTTTACACCCATTATTACAGGATGTAGACTGAAATGATTCTCTTCTTCAACCATAAACACTTCTAAACAAAAACAAACTTGCTTTAAGAATAGAGTGTGGAGCTATGCAGTAATTAGGCATAGATGACAAGTCATGGTGGAGCACACCTTTAATCCCAGCACTTGGGAGACATAATAAGGTGGATTTCATGGCTGCCCCAGGGTACACCAGATTGATTCAGTCTAAAAAAGAAAGAGAGACAAGTGGTGCCTCATTCCTTTATCCCTGAACTTGGGAGGTAGTTATGGTTGGAGGAAAGAGAAATATAAGGGGGAAGAAGTCAAAAGCTCATTGTTTTCTGAGGGAAAAATCCTAGAGTAAAAATAGCCTGCCCCTTTGGTCTGAGGATTCAGTAGAAGTGAGATCTAAGGCTTGGCTGCACTTCTTCTCTGATCTTTCATCATTAATCGCATATCTGAATCCAGGTTTTGATTATTAAGAACAACTTGAAGTAGCTTTACAATTTCCAGTGCAGTGTGTCAAAACTAAACTATAGTGTATAAGATTAGAATTTATGGCAATAATATTCATGGTACTAATCTTTAACATTTTATCAAGTTTATTGCTATATTTTTATGTATGAGTTTGAGAGAAAATGGCTTGTGCAAGTATAAAGGTTATGGAATGTAGATAATTATGTGCAGTTGAATGTCAGTATCTGAACTCTGGTCATCCCACAAAAGATGTGCTGAGTCTCTTGCTAAGATACACAACATGTTTTATCTGATGAGCCAAAACTCTTTCATGGATTAACAATAAAACTAAAATAAATAAAGAACTAAATAATGGTCTTTAGGAACATGAAGTATCAGAATTTAAGATTTTATACATGGTAAGTTTGTAACATGAAATGAATACAATCCAATGACAATGAACTACAATTAATAACAAAATGGAGACTACAAAGGCACATTAACATTTTATTTTGGAAATACCCAGAATGCTCAATGGAATTAAGAAAACAAGATACACAAACTGATATAATATGACTTTTATACTTACCACAAAGTAACAACAATCAAAATATGTATATTCTTTGTAAAAGAATAAAAAAGATAGAGAGAATAACCCAAGAGCAAAGGTCAAAATATATCAACTATTAATATAAAGTACAAAAGAAATTTAGCCATGAAAAGTGTGATCTTGACCAATGTTGTCCAAATACCTATGAATCCAAGTGTAAAGAGAGTAAACAAACACAGACTTCAACACTCCAATTAAATCTATTCAAAGGGTCCCTTCAACACTTTTGACCCTGCAGCTATGGATATCTATTCCAAATACAGGATGTCCCTGCTCTAGAGCTCTCTATGCAAAAGGAGCTGATCTTCTGCTATGGCTCTGCAGACCTTTATGCCCCTTCATTTATTCAGGTAAACTAAGCCCCACTGATGCCCATTCCACAAACAACATGGGAGAATAATTTAAAATCTGCTTCCTGCCAAGAGATTTAAGCCCAAGATGAAGACCCTGACCTAACTCCCTGTCCCAAACCATACACACCTAAGAAATCTCTGCAGAACATAGACTCATTTTGTATACTGGAATTAAACTTCACTCAGTACAGTATTGTAACTCTTGTTAGCAGAGAGTTAAAAACATTATAATCTTGTATTGCTAAGAGACATCTGCATCACCACTTTTTACTACTTTCTAAAATATTTATAAGGCAAACCTGAAAGTGGAATGGGATATTCAGAACTTCAAGTATTCAGACCTTCAGTTATCCAGCATCAGCCCCCCACTGCACACCAACAGCATTGCATGCATGTGCACACTGGACAGTTATATCATAAGCAACACACCCCCCCATGCCAGGGCTGCAGAGTCTCCCCCAAACCAAGAAACACATTGAGAGGAAGGCTCAGAGGACAAGGGTAACTGCCCAGTTCACCACATGGACCAAAAGAACCCTAGTCTGTCTCATGGTCCACACAAATTTTGCAGAAATGACATCTGAGCAGACCTGCTTTGAAAACCGTACATTCAGAATGGTGTAACCTTTGTTCTTCCTTATAACTCGATAGAGCAGAAGGAAAAGAGAATCATGGAAACAAGCCTTCTCAGAGTTCAGCATTGCCTGGGACTACTCAGTTGGACCTAAAATTTTGCAGCCCACGACCAGGGAATCAGAAATCCATGACTCAGATTGTATAGTCCTTGTAACTCTGCACAACCCACCCTGCAGATAGTGGCCTATTCCAGAAAGTTTGTGTTTTCGTATACATTCTTCTACTATCCTGGAAGTCAAGCTGCTCATTATGAAAATCACAGTGACCTTTCTGTGCACATATTGTTACATACTCATTGTTCCTGGTCAGTAACCTTTGACATCAGAGCTAGGAAATACTGCAGCCAAATGTATGCCACCTTCCAATATTCACTGTGTTTAATGTGAAACTCCTGTTTAAGAAAAGCAGGCTATGAATTAGAGAACACTGAGTAATCATAGTAGGGCTTGTGGGCAGAAAAGTGTAAGTGGATATGATGTAGTTATGATCTAAAATAAAAAAAATATTTTGAAAAGCTGAAAATAGCTTCATGGCCATGTGCTCCAGAGACTAGGGGTTTCAATTAGAGCACACCAAGTATTTCTCTCAGATTGTACATCCAAACCCACAAAACATAACAGTCCTGTTACATAGTCCACAAGAGTACACCCAGACCGGTTTTTGCTGAATACTATAATTATCACAATTTGTATACATGATAAGGTCTCTCCTTTATCCAGAATCTTGATAGCCCTCATCTGTGGATTTCAAGATACAGCCCACAATTATGGATGTATGGATGTATACAATCCACAATTATGGATTCTCTAGGAATGATTACGTAATTCCACATTGCTTACCTCAACTACTGTTGAAGGAGGAAATCTCAGCTTCCATCCTGCCTCTATCATTCTGCACTTTGACTCCAGCTGTATCCAAGTGGGACATGAACTCAATCATTGCAAAAATCCCTCTCCATTTATAAGATCCCACAATAGTCAGAGATCTTGGGAGTTCACTCATTTTCTGGTCTATTTTCCTTCTCACTGACAAGGCAAGAACCTGAGTGTAATGAAGTGTACGATTCTCTTCCCAGTACTTCTACAGTACATCCCTCCTGCAAGGCATCCACCTACGTGTATAGTGTCGATTGCATGGGAGGGGAGAGTGGCTGGGGGCCCGGGAAGTTGGGAGGGGAAGAAGGTGGGTGGGTGTAAGTTGGAGGGAACTTGTTTGATAAGAGTAAAAAAATTTTTAAAAATTAAAAACATTAAAAATATACCAATGCAATTTTCAAAAAACAAAGTTAACATATTTTAATAATTTAAAAATTTTACCTCTATTGACTTTGAAATATCACACCTCCACAGAGAGAACATCACTTCCAGCACAAGTTCTAATAGATCTTAATAATAAAAACTCACAGTAATCTAACAGGGAGGGGAAGGTGAAAACTGAAGTGTCACAGATTCAGAGCATCTGGCTAATAGAGTTCTTTTCTATACCTATTCTCAGACAAGCCATGTGCTCCTGTCCTCACACTGCCTCCTCAGATTGACTGCTATCTCTTCGATCCCTCAGACTAATTGCTCAAACAACATCATCTCACTGCATGCTCTTCTGTCTCCTCTAACTTATCTTCTTCTCTCTGTCCAGCCGTGTCAATCCTATCTTGAAATCCATACTGCTGGTATTAAAGGCCTGATTCCCAAGTCCCGGGACCACCTTAGTGTGAGCTGTTTGTCTTCAGACTTTGTATGTGTCTAACTAGTGACATAGTGTGTGTGTCTAACTACTGATTTAGTATGTGTGGATAACTAGTGACTTAGGTGTGTAGCTGACTAAATACATAGAAATACATAGGTGAATGGCTAACTACTAGCTCTGTGTGTCTGGCTGACTAATTTCTTGGTGTTTGTGGCTAGCTAGTGAATTAGATGTGTGGCTGACTAATGACTTAGTATGGGTGAGTAAGTAGTGATATATTGTGTGTGACTAACTAGAGACATTGTGACTGTGGCTAACTAGTAACCTAGCTTTGTGGCTAACTATTGACTTAGTCAATGTGGTTAGTTACTGCTTAGGCAACGCTAGCCACAGAACGATCCTGCCTTTCATCTCAACCTTCACAAACTGTACACCTACATATGCTGGTCTGTGTTCAAAGACACGACAGATTAAAACATGCTGGGAAATTACAAAATCACTCCCCCTACCACAGTCATGTACTTTTTTCATAGTGGTGACTCCAGCACCTGGTTGCTTACCCTGAATCCTCCTGCATTGTAACGAGTACGGTTTTTGCGCCCGCTGCCTGGTCTTGTCCCACCGCCATGCCAGCCCCAAATAACACACAGAGACTCTGTATTTGATACAAAGCTATTGGCCAGGTGCTAGTTTCTTATTGGCTAGCTATGTCTTAATTATTAACCCATTTCTATGTATTTCCACGTGGTCTTAACGGGGAGTGAGGTAGGCTTCTGGTCTTTCCATGCTGACTCCTTCTCCCTACTTCCTATTTCCTCCTTGTCTCCTAGTCCCTCCTATCTTCCTTTCCTATTGGCCAACAGTGCTTTATTTATTAACCAGTATGAGAAACATATATAGGATGACATCTCCCATCACTGCAGTGTAAACAATTTTCCTTATTCTGGTCTGAAGGCAGAAGCAATGCTCCACATGCAAATGCTTTTCCTGTGACTACACTGGATAGTTGGCTACTTGACTCTAATGGAAAATTTAAATCTCTTAGGTGTTACACTAATTTAAGAATTTTGAAGGTATAGTATAGAAGACAGCAAGGCCATTGCTTTGGAGAGAAAGAGCATGCAACCAATTCCACTTACATCAACATATGAGATTGTCTCATGAACATTCTTCTAACATGATGAAATTGCATCTGTTCTAGCATTAATATGACTTCCCAGGGAGAAGTCACTTCACCCACAAACGAGATCCATAAACACAAATATTTCTAACATAACATGTATCTATCTCTGGAAAATAATCTATTTGTTCAATGGTACCTCCTACTTTTTCTTCTAAGAGGTTCAAGGTGGCTGGATTGATGTTGAGGACTATTATCCATTTAAACTTGAGTTTTGTGCATGGCGACACACATGGGTCTATCTGCAGTCTTCTACACACCCTCATCCAATTGTGCCAGCATCATTTGTTGAAGATGCTGGTCTATTGTCTCCGGTGATTTCATTATTTATTTATTTATATCAATGGTGATATCATTTTGTTATCCCTCTTGGGGTGTAGTATGAGATATTATCTCATTATTCATTCATTTTTTTGTTCAAATCTGTGATTAAATACTCAATGAACTCTTCAGTCATGAGCAATATCATAGGAGTCACATGTAAAACACCATCCACTTGTTGATTATTTATTCATATATTTATGAAAATCTGTTGTTATTCATTCAATGATCGCTCGAGTTTTGAGCTTCGTTATGGGAGTCAACCATGCCAGACCATCCCATCATCTAATACTACACATACTTATTTAACTGTAATACTGAGAAATTAAAAAAAAAATCATCATTTCATTAATGTATTTAAAATAAAGGTGATGTTATGGACCATAGGTCCCTTTTGGAGTCAGATGTTGGGAGTTGATGATGTATCATCATCTCATTATTTGATTATTTAGCTATTGAAACAGATCATTACATCAGCCATAGTTTTACAAGTTTCGTGCCAACTTGTAGAGTTAATATTAAGCACCAGCTTATTAATTATCAATTTAAGTTTTTAAATACATCATTATTCCATGAAGAGAAGGGTTGACTTCTCCATGTCGGATTTAATTGTGCAGCACCATATTATTATTCAATGATATTTCATTACATACTATTTATTTAAATCGATGAAGATGTTGTCTTTCATGACAGAAGTCTGGTTATTCCTCCCTGGGAATTAATCGTGTGTCATTATGGGTTTGGCCCCTGTGTGATTGACACAGCAGGAGACTGGTACTAGAAGCAGTGCCCAGAGAATGAGGGACACTGGGTTATGCAGTGATTACTGACTATGTAATAATAGATTTTCAAAGATCGAATGATTATCGATTGAAAAAAAATTGTATTATTTCGCATCATCAGTTTCTGGGAGGTTGCGATAGAGCTGACCTATGAAGGACACAGTCAACACCGATTTTAAAATCTGAATAATTCAATAATCTCATGATCAGAGAATCTTATCTAATGAACTCTGTTGGGCTGATAACATGACACACCTCCAACTTCAAATAACTCTAAATAACCATATTAGAAATTGGGATAAAGGACTCAATAGAGAATTATCAATTGAGGAATCTAAAGTGATTTAAAGGACCATAAGACAGTACTCAACATCCTTAATCATCAGCCAAGTGCAAATAAAACAACTCTGAGAAACAATGAGAACAAGATGCTCTAAATGAAGAGAAATTTAATTTATTTTCAACACTTAGGAAAGGATTCTGTTAGAGGCGATTAATGGTATTGTTTGCATTCTGGAAATGAGAAAATTGAAGCATGGAAAATAGGTTGAAATACTCATCATTGTGCTTGAATGGCATAATGATGCTTTCATTTTCATGCTTATATCATTATAGGGATGTTGTAGCTTGAGAGACTGGTAAATATGTACAACTCAAAAAAAAAAAAAAAAAGATCCCTCTTTTGTTTTTGTGAGAAAATCAGTGAGGCTGCAAGGTTAGTCGATGGGTGGGTATGCTAATTTTATCATGTGGGAGGTGCACTAGATTGTGACAGAATGTTGGATCATAAATGTTGCCGGGCAACCCTGCTTGCATTCTGTATCCTGATATCATGTGCCAAGGACCAGAGAGCAGCTTCAATAAAGTGTTATCATAGGACATCACAATCTCCCAAGATAACTATCTCCGAAAACTTTTAATGGCAGCATTTGTTTCCCCTAACCAAGTCATAACCAAATCTCTGGAAGTTGGCCTAGAGCTATTACTGGTTACCCAATTCAACATTACCTAATATCAGAGAATATAGTCTGTGGATGAACGGTTCAAAGACTTCTGTTTATGGATGCTCTCTCTTCTAAGAAGTAAAACTATGGATTAAAAGATAATAAGACTCACAATTACTCATCAAAAGTTGAGTGTTCCTTTGGTAACTTCCATCAGGTTGGTGATAATCCATGTGTTAGGGTAGACATAGGGATTATTGGAATGCAGTTCATCTCTTTTGAGTCAGCTTTCCAACATCAAACGTGTGATATGTTCTAAAACCCTGCATACACAATGACATTTCACCATATACACATTTTACTACTCAATTCTGTGAGTAAATAAGCCATGAACTGGGGAGTTTCACACAAACTTGTGGGAGTCAAGTTGGAGAAAACTTGTGTCGAGTATGGCAGACCATTTCATCCTCTGATTATGTTATTATTTAATTATTAAAATAGGACATTAGATTATCCATGATCAGTGGATTATTGTTCCACAATGTGGGAATCAAGTACTTTAGACCATCTAAATATTAATTATGTAATTAAATTATTTAAATTAATGATGACATCATTGTTCACAAGTCTGGTTTGGAGCCACCTTAGGGAAGTGGATGGTGTCACATCAGCTCATCATTTGATTATTTAGTTATATAAACCAATGATGATATCATCTGTGACACCTGGAATTTGGTGCCACCTTGTGGGGTCAAGTGTGACAGATCATCTAATTACATAATTAAAGTATTTGAATTGACCGTTTGTGTTAAGTCCCAAGATAATGTACATATTTGTATAGTCATGTAAACCAGTAATCCTCTATTCCGTGAAGAGTCATGTAAAATTCCCTCTTGTGGAGTTAATATACCATATCATCACATTTTACGATTAATTTCAAGTGACAATGATGACATCCTTCATGACTGGAGTCTGGCCATTCTCCCCTGCCACTTAACTGCTACATCACCTCTTTATTGTGACAGTTAGCTATTACTGACTTATTTAATTATTTAAATCATTGAAATGGCAGACAATGTCATCATCGATTACGATGACATCATTGATTCTGTTTAGGGTGCAAATTTCTATCAGCGACCAGGATAGGAAGGTTGTAGACATGGACACAGCAGTTTCTGGATGACCTATGCATGACCCAGAGTACTAGGGATGCTGCTGTGCCAGGTGTGAGCCCATCATCTCAGGTTCTGCCGCACCACAACAGAGATTCAGGAGCTGGTGATGATGTCAGGCCAACAGAGTTCATCAGGGAAGATAGTACAATTATCTCTTTATTAACTTATGGAATTTTAAAAATCAATGAAGACAGCATACTTTATCATGTCCGGCATGCCTGCCAGGAATTGATGAGACAAAAAAGTTCAACGACTTACACCTTTAAATATGTAATTATTAAATCGTTTCCTCATATAATCTGTGAACCCTGAAGTTTGGTGCCACCTTGTGTGACTCAGATGTGACAGACAATCTAACTATCTCATTATTTCATTATTCAAATCTCCCTTTTTCCTCTCCAGGAAGAGTGGAGTCTGGATCCACCTTTTTGGTGGTAATTGTCCCTTTTGGTGATTTCATTATTTAGTTATGTATTTATTTTAGCGACTGGTGATATCATTTTTTAGCTCTCTAGGGGTGAATTTGAGTAATTATCTCATTATTCATTCAATTTTTGCTCAAATCTATGATCAAATGATTTTTATTCATTTAATCATCAAAGTACTACTTCCTTGACAATCACTGGACTCTGGCTCCATCTTTTGGAAGTTAAGTATGAAGGATTATCCAATCAGATACTTTTTTGATTACGTATTTAATGATGGTGTCATCCATTGTGGGTTTGGCTGCTGTGCGGTTGACACAGGAGGAGATTGGTACCAGAACCAGTGCCGAGCAAATAAGGGACATTGGGATATCCACTGATTTCTGATTTCATAATAATAGATTTTGAAGGATCGAATGTTTAACCGATTTAAAAAACTACATTGTTTCGCACCATCAGTTTCTGAGATCTTGCAACAGAAGTGACCCATGAGGGACACATGCAACACCAATTTTACAAATGGAATAATTTTATAAACTCATGAGCAGAGAATCTTATTTAATGAACTCTGTTGGGCTGACAACATGACACACCACCAACTCTAAATAATTCTAAATAACCACATGAGAAAGTAGGGTACAGGACTTAATAGAGAATTTTCAATAGAGTAATCAGAAATGACTGAAAGAAACATAAGACATTGCTCAAAATCCTTAGTCAACAGCCAAAGTCAAATCAAAACAACCATGAGAAACCATGTGATCAAGCTGTCCTAAAGGTAAGAAAATGAAAAGAATTTTTTTTTTTGTAGCTCCCTTCCTACCATCTCTTACATGAATCGGGCGAAGGCCTAGAGTTAGAAATAAAGACAAGACAGTGGGTCATTCCTTCAATGCAATGTCAGAATGCCAAATACTGAATGCCATTTATTGAGGGGCAAGAGAATGGGCTTTATTACTGACTTACAGCACAGTGGAAAATTACAGGAAATTTCGGCTTAGCTCCTCACTATGGGGTGTGTGTTTTCATGAGGTATGTATGTGTTGTCACAAGTTGTCTGTTGTCAAGGAGTGTGTTGTCTCGAGGTTTGTTATCATAAAGGGAAGAGTACCAACAACAGCCATGGTGCAATGAATACCCTCCAACAGCTTCAGGCTTTCTCAAGTTGCTTTGGGTCTTACAGTTCTCCCTTTCTTTTAATATAAACTAACACCTGCCTTATTTGGAAGAAGATGTCAGCATAATTATTTACCTGTCATTGGAGAGGTCACCCAGGCCCATAGCCTTCCTTTCTTAGGTTGGATATTTGCCCTCTCTGCCTTACTGTCCCTGGTGAATAGTTTGTTAGCCTCATGTGGGCAGAGGCATTTTACCTCAAGCCAAAGACTGCATCTGTCTTATTAGAAAGTTGGCCTGGGCCTGTTTAGTGCTGTGGCAAAGTAGACCAAATGCAAGGGCTACAAACCCCAGATGATCTGCTCACAAGGCCTTGTAAAAGGCCTTCTGCACTGGCAAGTGAAATTCATGTTTCATAGATGTTAATGATCTGCATGGGTAAAGCATGTGTATAACTGAAAAACTCATCACTCCAGGATTTCTGGAGAAAAATGAGGAATTAACACAGATAATTGTGAAAGACAGAAGAAGAAGCCATATGAGTTTCTCACAAAAATTCAAGTGTTCCTATAGGAGATTAGTTTGTAAATTTAGTTTAAAAATGCCAATTTGTACTAGATAATAAAGTGTGATTTGGGTAGCTAAGGCTTAAGTCAAATCACCTGATAGTTGATCCACTGTGCTTTGCAGTATTTACCGATTGGGAGAGGGCTATGGTAGAAACTGTAGCTTCAGGGGTGAAGGCAGCACTGGCAGCCATGATCCCAGAATCTCCTTTCCTCTCTGCTGCACACCTGGGTTCGTCCCCAAGACAGCTGTTACAGTCGGCAGACCTGCTGAGAACAATTGAAATTTTCTCCAAAATTATTAGCATTGTTTACAACAATAAGAATGGAATACAGTGCCTGAGATGAAGGTGAAATTCTTGTCCTTTGGATAAAAGTATAAATTTATAGCCTCTTGATTCAAACTATAATTAGTGGTTAGGATAAAAGGCCACATATAGCTACTCAGACCCGCAGGCATCAGGATGGGTAGATTCTTGAAGACACATCGGACCTTCTTTCTGGCTGTTACAATCACCTTCCCTCCTCATATGGCGAATAAGCCACTCAGGCACCCAAACAGAATTATCTTTGTCTTGTGGAAAGACACAAACTGACCCTCGGGCCCATACTAGAACTGGGTTGGGGCCAGACCATTTTCCTGTAGTGACAATCTTCCACATAACTGAGCCATAGTCAGATGACCAAGGGTGCCAATGCCAGTCCGGTGCAGCTCAAGCAGCACCAAGAATTGTTAAAACAATTTAAAATATAAAGGACCAGAGAAATGTGAATATGAGGAGACCCAGTAAACTCCCTCTTTTTTTGTTTTATGAAGATAGGCCTTAATTGTGCGATGTGCACACTCTACCACGGCCTGACCCTGAGGCTTATAAGGGATGCCTATCTTATGTGAGATTAATTTATTTTTTGAAAAAAAGAGTTAAAACACTGACTAGTATAAGCACGTCCATTATCAGTTTTTAATTGTCTGGGCATTTCCATATAAGCAACGGTTTGTAAACAATGGCTCTTAACATCCATAACCCTTTCTCCAGTATGAGTAGAGGCAAACATGAGATGAGAATGGAAATCCACAGACACATATACAAATTGTAGTTGGCCAAAGGAAGGAATATGAGTAACATCCATCTGCCAGATATCATTAGGTGTGATACCACTGGGTTTAACTCCAAGGTGTAGAACAGGTAAGAACTCTTCACATAGGGGAAAATCCATACTGGGTTATGAGATTTCCAGGTACTAAGAATAGGAACAGGCTGCACAGCTATAGGCCCAAGGGAAAATTTTCCAGCCTAGAGCTTTTACCAGCTCTTTTCATAATTAAATATTTACATAAAACAGACTGAGGTTCACCTTGGAGTTATTTACCCAGTTCTCTTCCTTGTACATAACCTTGGTCAGCCAGCATATTTTTCACAGGCTCAAACTGCCTGTGAATCCAGGACTCAGATGGGTAATATGGTGAGAAAGCCAGATTTTTAATCTGGGCTAACCAAAATAGAAAGACTCTTTCAAATACAAATTCAAAAACATAATGAGGGTAAGAATCTAAGTGATTCACACTCCCCCCCCCCCCCAGCACTTAATAGGTAGAGGGAGGATTGTCAGGCCTGCAAGTTACTCTTTTGCTAATAGAGAACGCAAGATGAGTGTTCACTATAAGAAATCTTGTGTATGGAAGGAAAACATCCACAGAAAGGCACAAACATTGCAAAAAAAAATCATAACCGTATCATCTTTGATGCCTATAGTTAATCACTAGAATTTAGCAAACAGTAACCTACATAATTTGAAAAAATAAAAATATTTCAAATTGGTGAGCATTTTCTGACTGAAAAAGTAAAGCTGCAAGGACATCTTTAAAAAACAAAGGCATATGAATGACACATACACACTCACGTAGAGGAAAATCCTCTAAAACACTGAAGAAAATAATGAAACCCTAACCATGACATGCATATGACAAGTGTCATCCTGTTCTACAAGTTCACCTTACAACTGGGTAGTTGGGTACCTCTAGTAATGATCCAGCAATCCTAGCTGCAACAGAGATTGAGATAGTTCAGTAGGCTACTTTATACCCAGAAGTTCCAGCCCAGCCATAGCATCAACAAAAGAAGTAAAAGAAAATTTAAAATTCAGGTCAGCATTTTCGATATCAGTCAGGCAAAGACTTGAATCCCCACATCCTCCTTCTACTAACAATTGACTTTTAACAAAGACAGATATAATGGAGAAATATGTTGCCCAACATTACAGCTGAACCACCACAATGTAAATTCAGTGATGTCTACCCAGTTACCTTTGGATAGCATTAGGGTGGATATCTCATGACAATGTCCTCTTGCTTCAATATTAAGATAAACTTAATGGTGGTCCTGCATGGAGGACCACTGCAGATTCCATGGAAGGAGAGGGTAACTAAGGTGGGGTACAAACATGCCAGGCAGCCAGAACTTGAGTGAGAAGTTTTATTAGTAAGGGGAAAGAGATGGAATCAAACAAAAAAAGAGATAAAGAGAAACAGACACATAGACAGGTGACAGGAGAGAATGTGGAGACAGGAGCACAAAGAGATGAGAGGGGAGAGAGCAGAAAGAGCAGCAAGAGATCAAAGAGCCTGAAAGAGAGAAGGAGGGAGTGTAAGTGGGCAAAATCTGACTTTATAGTGGTCTTGGTTCCTGTGGGCACACTACTATTCATGGAACTCTGGGCTCTGCAGAGAAAATTCTTCAGTGCACTCTCAAGCTACCATAACGCCTGAGTCTTACAAGTTGATTAGAGGCTAACAAGCTGTTGCATCTAGTAAACAACCTAGCCATTGATTTTTCCAAGAAGTAATGACACCAAGTCAAACACCACAGTGGCTGCAAAGTAGGTATGAACTTAATTCCTAAACTGCCAGCGGCAACTGCTGTGTCAGGAGCTCATTCCATCTTCTGGGTCTCCTTGTGCTAACAGTGAGAGAGATGAAAGCTGAAACCAATCATCTGACTCAGCAGCTCATTCCTACATTATGGAGGACAGAGACAAAGAGCTTCAGAGAAGTGTCTGGGAGTATATTCCAGAGAGTAGTGGTGGAAAGGAATTGGAGGCAGGTAGGCACCTCCAAAGATGTAAGATTTTTAGAGCAGGAGAGATTGAGGGACTAATTGAAAGAAGTGAGAAAATCAATTGGAAAGTACAACACAATGGAAACCCTCTCTCATATCTGGAGGGCTGGACTATTTGATTGGGGTGAAATGTGAGATCAAAGAATCCAGGGAGGAACAAGAATACTGTATTAGTTCTGCTGTGTGGGCAGGAGCACAAGAGCAAAGACCCCTGTGTACTTAAAAGTCCTGGTGACTGGAAAGGAAAACCGAAACCCAGAGTTTCTGATGCAATGCTTCAATAATACTGAAATAATGAATCCATACTTAATCAGAGCATAACTGTCCTGGGTTGCCCTGGAAAATAGGAAACAAGGAATCAGGTGGTGGATCTAAAATTGGATGCCTTTGCATCTGCTCCACATCCCAGTAGAGACTCTAATGGCAGCTTTTAAGGGCAGAGTCAGAAATGAGGTGAATTCAGATGAGGGTTTGCATTAGGTACACTGAGGTTGCAGAATGGAATGGTGCTACCTGCAACTCACTGTGATGGCTGAAGGTTCACTCAACCCTCCTTATCCACCTACTCAAGGAACAGATGCCTAAGGTCTCCAACCTGGAAGCTAAGAGAAAACATCTCTATGCACACCTCCTGCTGAATCCACCAACACCTGAAAACTCCACCCCACATTGTCCCTTGCCAGCAAAAAGAATCCGGACTCAGACCAATGCCCCCACACTCTGGGTCTCAGGGTAATTTAGGTGAAAGCCCTGTGGGCTTCTATGTGTATACAAATGGTGGGATTATTTGGTTACCATGTTACAAATCCCACTCTCAAGCAGCTGTGTATCTTCTGCTTTCCTGGTCCTGTCACTTGTGCTATAAGAACCACTTAGAACCTCTAGTGGACCCACCATTTACAGGGGGGGTATTCTTGTAAATCCAGGTTTTCTGCTTAGATCATCTCATGAAGTTATTTCTTACGTAGTGCCTTTGGTTCTGTGTATATGAACAGAAGGTGGAGAACCCTGGGGTAGACCTCTCTCGTTCGCAATTTGTCTGTAACTCTCTCACTCCCCCCACCATCTATTTCTCAATCCCTTTCCTCATTTCTGTCTCTCACTTCTCTCTACTATGTTGCAGATCAAATCA
The DNA here is from genome assembly GCF_943737965.1 of Phodopus roborovskii. NCBI lineage: Eukaryota > Metazoa > Chordata > Mammalia > Rodentia > Cricetidae > Phodopus > Phodopus roborovskii. Next base: position 140,656 of record NW_026125571.1, read on the forward strand.
GAAAAGCAGGGACTGCATCCTTCTAAGCTGGAACATCTCCGCAGTTCTTTATTATCATCCGTGTAAGTTGTTCCCCAATACTATCTAATATATCATTTGTCTTGGGTCTAGTGAACTTACTAACAGATGATCTCCACATGAATAAATTTTATTTATTAAGACTATAGTCAATTGCTCTTATTAGGTTTAGGTATGTTCCTGTTATCCCTGACCTCTCCAAGACCTTTATCATGAAAGGCTGTTGAATTTTGTCGAAGGCTTTCCTGTATATAGGGAGATAATCATATGGTTTTTCTTTTTCTGTTGGTTTAAATCGTGGATCTCGTTGATAGATTTTCATATGTTAAACCATCCATGCATTCCAGGGATGAAGCCTACTTGGTCATGGTGGATGATTTCTCTGATGTATTCTTGAATTCGGTTTGCCAGTATTTTATTGAGTATATTTGCATCGATGTTCATCTGTCTGTAGTTTTCTTTCTTAGTTGTGTCTTTGTGAGGCTTGGGTACCAAAATCATTGTGGCCTCATAAAAAGTGTTTGGCAATGAACCTTCTGTTTCTATCCTGTGAAACACTTTGAGGAGTATTGGTATTAGTTCCTCCTGGAATGTCTGGTAGAATTCTGCATTGAATCGACCTGGTCCTGGACATTTTTTGGTAAAGGTCTTGGAGAGATCAGGGATAAGAGGAACATACCTAAACATAATAAGAGCAATATACAGCAAACCAACTGCAAACATCAAACTGAATGGAGAGAAACTTAAGCCAATTCCTGTAAAATCAGGAACAAGACAAGGCTGCCCTCTCTCTCAATATCTCTTCAATATCATACTAGAAGTTCTAGCTAATGCTACAAGACAACAAAGGGAAATCAAGGGGATCCAAATTGGAAAGGAAGTAGTCAATCTGTCTCTATTTGCAGATGATATGATAGTTTACAGAAGTGACCCAATAAACTCTACCAGAGAGCTCCTACAGCTGATAAACACCTTCAGCAAACTAGCAGGATACAAGATAAACTCAAAAAAAAATCAGTAGCCCTACAGAGAAAGAAATCAGAGAAACATCACTCTTTACAATAGCCACAAGTCCACAAGCAACATAAACTATCTTGGTATAACGCTTACCAAACAAGTAAAAGACCTAATAATAAGAACTTTGTGGCTCTAAAGAAAGAAATTAAAGAAGATACCAGAAAATGGAAAGATCTCCCATGCTCTTGCATAGGTAGGATAAACATAGTAAAAAATGGCAATCTTACCAAAAGTAAAAGTAAAAATGACAATCTTACAAAATGCAATCTACAGAAGATGTGGCACATCTACACAATGGAATACTACTCTGCAGAAAAAAATAATGGAATCTTGAAATTCGCAGGCAAGTGAATGGCTCTTGAAACAACCATCCTGAATGAGGTAACCCAGTCACAAAAAGATGAACATAGGATGTACTCTCTCATGTATGGATTTTAGACCTAGAGCAAAGGATCACCAGCCTATAATTTACACCACCAGAGGAACTAGGATACAAGGTATATTCTAAGAGATTCATATAAAGTCACTCACAGAAATTTGATGGGACAAGTCCCCCAGAGCACACGGGAGGTGAGGTGGGTCAATGAATGTAGAGAGAACTAGGAGAAAGGGAAGGGGAGAAAAGAAATTGAGACTAGGAAGATTGAGTCAGTGTAGGAATACAAGACAGAAGAGAGATAGAGAGACTGAGAGTGAGTAAAAGAGAGAGAGGGAGACAGAAAGAGAGAGAGAATAAAAGAAGGAACCAGTATTGGTTTAAAGAGAAAAGTGAATCTAAAGAAAGGTCTAGAGACCTACAAGACTGTTGCCAACTAACAATTTGAGCAACTGTGAAAAGGCTACCAAAAATGCCCTTCCTGGATAGTGAGATCAACAACTAACTTATTCACCATCATGGAACTCTTCTATAGTGCTGTTGGAAACAGAAGCAAACACCCAAACCTAAACACTGAGTTTAACTAGAATCCAGATGCAAATGGACAGAACAAGACCAGATTGTAGAAACACACAGAGACAGCTGACCTGAACAAGGAGCAAATAACAGGCACCCAGACTGATAGCTTGGAATCCAGCATGGTACTGACTCAGTCTTCTCTAAATATGGGTCTCAGCCAGAAGGACTGAGCAGACCTAGGGACTGCAAACAGTGGAACCAGGATGTGTTCCTCATGCACAAGAGGTCATTGCACACACATCCCCCAAGGAGGGTACTCCCTTAACCTAGAAACAGCAGAGAAGCCCTAGTCCCTACTTCAAATGACATGACTACACCTGTATGACATTGTCATACATGTGGAATTGGGTTGGGAGCTGGGAGCGGAGGGTGGTGCATGTGAGGGAGAATAGCATGTAAATGGGTGGGAGCGAGGGAGAGGGAAATGGGATCGACATGTGAAATAAAAAATAAATAAGTAAATTAAAAATAAAATAAAATAAATACTCCCAGGCCAGAATCTTACAAGCTGCTGATAATAAAGAACACCAGTGTAAACAGCACCAGGCTCCTCCTGGTACAGAAGTCATAAGCCATGCTCATCCAGGATCCAAGCTGTGTTGTTTATGGTCTAGGTGCATTGGGCCACCTGGTGGGCAGTCAGAGAGGAGAGGAGTTCTGAATCCCTAGGGGCTAAGGACAGAACCAGACCCTCGCCCAGCCCTCCTCTCCTCAGGTGGCAGTGACTGTGACCATAGGGAAAGGGGTGAGGGTGAGAGTGGGGAAGAGGAGGATGAGGGGTCTTGGGGAGAACAACTTTGGTAAAGATTTTTGTGTCAACTAAAAAAAAAATAAAAATAACAAAATATATGGTAATTAGAAGTGATGGCTATGTGCAGACTTGTTACAATCAGTCTGAAGCAAAGAAGACAAAATAAGATAACAGTGGTCTAGTAGACAGGTCAAGTGGCCTGCAGATTTATAGGTCAATGCAACTCATCAAAGCAGAACAGAGAACATCAGAAGGAAATTCAGGTGTTACGAGTATGATTCCATTTCTCTGGGCAATAAAAGGTAGAACAGGAAAAAGGATTGGCAAGATCCAGAAGAGTGGAAAAGAGATAATAATAAAATTATAATACTGAAAGATAACATAAAAGAAGATCTGGTGTAACACACAAAATCCATAAAAGGAGCCAACAATTAAGTAAGCACAGGGTGAAGAGAGGCTCAGGGGAAAGCACCAATGTAAGAAGGTAGAGTCAGGAATTAAATAAATAAATAAGATTTAAATTCAGGCATGCATATCTGGGTAAGGGTTACTGATAAGAAAAAAAAGAGAAAAAGAGAGACATTTCTACACTAGGGATGTCTAAGAAAATCGAGAGAGACTAAAGGTAATGTAAAAAGATATGGAGGTTGAAAGAAAAGTCATCATATGTCGAGAAAGATGTAAAATGTTTGCTGTGGGGTCTTATATCTACAAATATAAATTTAAGATTAGTAATTTGATTATTAAAATAGGATATTAGATAATCCATGATCAGTGGATTCCACGATGTGGGAAACAATTATTATGGACCATCTAAATATCAATTTTGTAGTTAAAATATTTAAATTAATCATGACAGCATCATTCAAGAGCCTGGTTTGGAGCCACCTTAGGGAAGTGGATGATGTTACATGAACTCATTGTTAGATTATTTAACTATATTAGACAATGATTATATCATCCATGAAACCTGGAATCTGGTGCCACAGATCATCTAATTAAATAATTGAAGTATTTAAATAGACAGTCTGTGTTAATACCCAAGATAACATAAATATTTATAAACTTATGTAAACCAAAAATCCTCCATTCCGTGAAGAGACCAGTAAAGCTCCCTCTTGTGGAAAGAAAGAAACAAAGAAAGAAAGAATTCACAAGATAGAATTTAACACCAACAAGGTGGATGCAGACTCCACTCTTCCTGGAGTAGAAAAAGACAGATTTGAATAATGAAATAATCAGATAGTTAGATGGTCTGTCACACTTGAGTCACACTAAACTAAACTTACAGCCTCACTCAGTTTCTCACAGATTTACCAGTATCTCAAGCTACAACATGCCTATAGTTACATAAGCATGAAAACGAAAGCATCATTGTGCCTTCAAGTACAATGATGAGTATTTTAAACCTGTTTTCTATGCTTCAATTTTCTAATTTCTCGAATGGAAACAATATAATTGATCGCCTCTGCCATAATCCCTTTCTCTTTATTGAAAATAAAATATACTCCACTTCATTCTCTTACCTTTAGGGAAGCTTGATCCCATGGTTTCTCAGGGTTATTTAGATTTGCATTAGGCTGATTATTAAGGATTTTGAGCAGTGTCTTATGATTTTTCAGTCATTTTGAATTCCTCAATTGACTGTTCTCTATTAAGTACTGTACCCCACTTTCTAATATGGTTATTTAGAGTGATTTATTGTTGGTGGTGTGTCAACATAACTGCCTGACAGAGTTCATTAAATGAGATTCCCTGATCAGGGAGATTATTCAGTTATTCCATTTTTAAAATCGATGGTCACTGTGTCCTTCATGGGTCAGTTCTGTTGCAACCTCTCAGAAACTGATGATGCGAAACAGTACAGTTTTTTTAAAATCGTGTAATCATTCGATTGTTAAAAATCTACTATTATGTAATCAGTAATCACTGTATAAGGTATTGTCCCCCATTATCTGGGCACTGCTTCTGGTACCGATCTCCTGCTGTGTCAATCCCACAATAGCCAAATGAAGGATGACACCATCATTACTTACACAATCAAATAAGTTAATAATTGGATAGTACTGCATACTTAACTTTCATAAGATGGAAGCAAACTCCAGTGATTGTCAAGGAAGCACTAATGAGATAATTAAATCATGCCATGTGATTAGCTCCCATGAAGGAATGGCCCTACTCCAGTCAAGAAGAACAACATCTTCATCGATTTAAATAATTAATATATAATGAAAAATGATTGAATAATGACATGGTGGTGCATACTTAAATCCCACATGAAGTAGTCAGACTGATCTCTTCCTGGAATAATGATGTTTTTAAAAAATTATATTGATAATTAATTAGTGGGCCTTTTATATTAATACTGACAAGATGGCACCAAAGTCTGAAAAATATCGCTGATGTAAAGATCTATTTTCATACCTAAATGATGAAGTAATGAGATGATATTATGTCATCACTTCCCAAAATCTGGCTCCAAAAGGGACTTATGGTCCATAACATTCCCTGTATTTTAAATATGTAAATTAAATGATGAATTATTACTTAATTGCTAGTTTAACAGTTAAACAAGAAAGAGTAGTATTAGATGATGTGATGGTCTTGTAAAAACATCTACCCAAAGGAGGCTCAAAACTCCAGTGATCACTGAATACATAATGACAGATTTAAATAATTAAATGAATAAACTTTAAACAAGTGGATGGTGTTTTATGCGTGAAGCCTAAATGATTTCTCAATACTGAAGGGACATTGAGTTCTTAATCATAGATTTGAACAAAAAAATGAATGAATAAAGAGATAATTTTTCATAATTCACCCTTGGAGAGATAACAAAATGATATCAACATTGATTTAAATAAAGAAAGGAAGAAAGCAAGAATGAAATAAAGAAAAAAAGAAAGAATTCACAAGATACAATTTAACACCAACAAGGTGGATATAGACTCAACTCTCCCTGGAGTAGAAAAAGACAGATTTGAATAATGAAATAATCAGATAGTTAGATGGTCTAACACACTTGAGTCAAACAAGGTGGCGCCAAACTTCAGGGATCACAGATTATGTAATGAAAGAATTGAATAATTACATCTTTAAATATGTATGCTGTCGACATTTTTTCGTATCATCAATTCCTGGGCAGATTTGTCAGTTACAAAATTGAATGCTTTCATCACGCATTTTGAAAAAGGAAATCAGTTAATCATCAGATAATCACACTGTCTTGCCTGATGAATTCTGTTGGCCTGACATCATCATAAGCACCTGAATCTCTGTTGTGGTGTGGCAGGACGTGAGATAGTGGACCCAATCCTGGCTTAGCAGTAGAAGCCAAAATGTTGATAACAGCTGAAAAGATGGCTGTAGCAGGGGCATCATTAGCATAGCTGAGAGAGAGATGTTCTTCCGTGTTCCGAGTCATCATCCTTTTGCCAGGTCTCGGTGATTTTGCCGACTTACGAGTGCCAGCCCTTCTTCTCATGGTAGATCACAACCGATGTGAAGATGTGGAGGAAGAGAAGGTATTCAACAGCCACACCATCGTGCCGGCCTTGGTGAAGTCATTGTACTTCTCGCTGGGCACCGTGCAACCTTCAGGGCTCAATCACCCAGCATCCCTCGTACTGTGGAAGATGCATAGATCATTCAGAAAATGCTCTGCCCATGTCTACAACTTTCCTAACCTTGTCCCTGACAGATTATTGCACCCTAACCGTAATCGGTGAAGGCTCTGTCTGTCGTTTACATAATTTAAAGAATTAAATAAGTCACTAATAGCTAACTGTCACAATAAATGGGGGATGTAGCATTCTACTGGCAGGGAAGCATGGCCAGACTCCAGTCATGAAGGGTGTCATCATCATCAATTGAGTCAATGAATCATACAATGTGAAGATATTGCACATTATCTCCACAAGAGGGAGCTTTACAGGTCTCTACATGGAATGGAGGATTGTTGTTTACATAACTATACAAATAGTTACATTATATTGGGGATTAACACAGATTGTCAATTTAAATTCATTAATTATGTAATTAGATGATCTGTGGCACCAGATTCCAGGTGTCATGGACGATATAATCATTGTTTAATATAATTAAATAATCAAATAATGAGTTCATGTAACATCATCCACTTCCCTAAGGTGGCTCCAAACCAAGCTCATGAACGATGCTGTCGTGTTTAATTTAAATATTTTAACTACATAATTTATGTTAAGATCGTCTATACTAATTGCCTCCCACATCGCGTCACCACAATCCACTGATCATGGATTATCTAATATCCTCTTTTAATAATAAAATAACAACATAATCAGAGGATGAAATGGTCTGCCCTAGTCCACACAATTGACTCTTTGTTGACTCCCACATGATTGTGGGAAACTGCGAGGGTCATCCCTTATTTAATCGCAGAGCAGAGTAGTAACATGTTTAAATGCTGAACTGTCATCGTGTATGCAGTGTTTTTAGAAGATATCACATATTTAATGTTGGGCGGCTGCCGCAAAAGAGATGGACTGAAATCCAATAATCACAAGTCTACTCTAACAAATGGATTATCAACTTCCTGAAGGACGTCATCAATGGCAAACTCACCTTTTTATGAATAATTGTGAATCTTATTTGTCTTTTGTTTCATAGTTTGACTTCTTAGGAGAGAGAGTATTCATAAACATAAGACTTTGTACTGATTCTCTACAGACTACATTCTCTTACGATTAGGTAATCTTGAATTTGGTAACCAGGAAAAGCTGTAGGCACACTTCCAGAGGTGTGGCTATGACTTGCTTAGATGAATCATGTGTTGTCATTAGGAGTTTTAGGAGATAGTTACCTTGGGAGACTGTAATGTCACATGATAACACTTTCTTGAGCTGCTCTCTGGTGCTTGGCCAATGATACCAGGAAAAAGAATGCAACAGAGTTGCCAGGCAACATTTATGAACCATCATTCTTTCACATTCTAGTGTCCCTCCCACATGCATAAAGGAGTATATCCGCCGATGAACTAACCTTAAAGCCTCACTGAGTTTCTCACAAAATCAAAGCTGGGCTCTTTCTTTTGAGTTCTACATGTTTACCAGTCTCTCAAGCTACAAATTGCCTATAGTGACATAAGCATGAAAACTAAAGCATCATTGTGCCTTTCAAGTAAAATGATGAGTATTTTAAACCTGTTTTCTATGCTTCAATTTTCTAATTTCTAGAATGGAAACAATACAATTAATCGCCTGTACCGTGATCCTTTTCCCTTTATTGAAAATATAATTAACTCCTCTGCATCCTCTCTCCTTTAGAGGAGCTTGATCCCATTGTTTCTCAGAGTTGTTTAGATTTGCATTAGGCTGATGATTATGAATTTTGAGCAGTGTCTTATGTTTCTTTCAGGCATTTTGGATTCCTCAATTGACTGGTCTCTATTAAGTCCAGTACCCTGCTTTCTAATATAGTTATTTAGAGTGATTTATTGTTGGTGGTGTGTCATGTTAACAGCCCGACAGAGTTCTTTAGATGAGATTCCCTGATCAGGAGATTATTCAGTTATTCCATTTCTAAAATTGGCCGTCACTGTGTCCTTCATGGGTCAGTTCTGTTGCAACCTCTCAGAAACTGACGATGGGAAACTGTACAGTTTTTTTTTTTTAAATCGTGTAATCATTCGATTGTTAAAAATCTACTATTGCGTATTCAGGAATCACTGTATAAGGCAGTGTCCCCAATTCTCTGGGCACTGCTTCTGGTACCGATCAACTGCTGTGTCAATGCCACAGCAGGCAAATGATGGATGACACCATCATTACTTACACAATCAAATAGGTTAATAATTGGGTAGTCCTCCATATTTAACTTTCAAAAGATGGAACCAAACTCCATTGATTGTCAAGGAAGTAGTACTTAGATAATTTAATAATGGCACGTGATTAACTCCCATGGAGGTTTGGCCCGACTCCAGTCAAGAAGGACAACATCTTCATCGATTTTAATAATTAATATATAATGAAAAATGATTGACAAATGACAAGGTGCTGCATACTTAAATCTCACATGGTGTAGTCAGACTGACCTCTTCCTAGAATAATGATGTTTATAAAAAAATTAAATTGAAAATTAATTAGTGGGCCTTTTATATTAACACTGACAAGATAGCACCAAAGTTCTAAACCTGTCCTGATGTAAAGATCTATTTACATAGTTAATGATGAAGTAATGAGATGATATTACATCATCAGCTCCCAAAATCTGACTCCAAACGGGCCTTATGGTCCATAACATTACCTGTACTATAAATACGTAAATTAAGTGATGAATTATTACTTAATTTCTTAGTTTAACAGTTAATGAAGTAAGTGTAGTATTAGATGACATGATGGTCTGGTAAAAAGGTCTCCCCAAAGGTGGCTCAAAATTCCAGTGATCACTGAATACATAATGACAGATTTTCATAATTAAATGAATAAACATTAAACAAGTTGATGGTGATTTATGCATGAAGCCTAAATGATTGCTCAATACTGAAGAGACTTTGAGTTGTTAATGATAGATTTGAACAAAAAAATGAATGAATAAAGAGATAGTTTCTCATAATTCACCCCTAGAGAGATGACAAAATGAAATCAACATTGATTTATATAAAGAAAGGAAGAAAGAAATAATGAAATCAATAAAGAAAGAAAGAATTCACAAGATACAATTTAACACCAACAAGGTGGATGCAGACTCCACTCTTCCTGGAGTAGAAAAAGACATATTTGAATAATGAAATAATCAGATAGTTAGATGGTCTGTCACACTTGAGTCCCACAAGTTGGCGCCAAAGTCCAGGGATCACAGATTATATAATGAAAGAATTTAATAATTACATCTTTAAATATGTAAGCCGTTGACATTTTTTTGTATCATCAATTCTTGGTCAGACTTGCCAGGTATGAAACTGTATGCTGTCATCACACATTTTTAAAATGCCTTCAGTTAATCCTCAGATAATCATACTGCCTTGCCTGATGAATTCTGTTGCACTGATATCATCACAAGCGCCTGAATCTCTGCTGTGGTGTGGCAGGACGTGAGATAATGGGCCCAATCCTGGTGTAGCATTAGTAGCCACAATATTGATAACAGCTGAAAAGATGGCTGCAGCAGGGGCATCACCAGCATAGCTGAGAGTGTGATGATCTTCCGTGTTCTGAGTCATCATCCTTTTGCCAGGTCTCGGTTATGGTGCCGACCTCCTAGTGCCACTCCTTCTTCTCATGGTAGATCACAACCGATGTGAAGATGTGGAGGAAGAGCAGGTAGTCAACACCAGACCACGATGCCGGCCTCGGTGAAGTTCTTGTACTTCTCGGAGGGCACCAGGCAACATTCTGCACTAAATCATCCAGCATCCCTCGTACTCTGGGAGATGCATAGATCATTCTGTAAATGCTCTGGCCATGTCTACAACTTTCTTAACCTTGTCCCTGAGAGATATTTGCACCCTAACCGTATTCGGCGATGACACTGTCTGTTGTTTACATTATTAAAAGAATAAAATAAGTCAGTAATAGCTAACTTACACAATAAATAGGGGATGTAGCATTTTACTTGCCGGGAAGCATAGCCAGACTCCAGTCATGAAGGATGTCATCATCATCATTTGTGTCAATGAATCATAAAATGTGATGATACTGCACATTAACTCCACAAGAGGGAGCTTTTCAGGTCTCTTCATGGAATGGAGGATTGTTGTTTACATAACTATACAAATATTTACATTATCTTGGGAATTAACACAGATTGTCAATTTAAATTCAATTATGATGTAATTAGATGATCTGTGGCACCAGATTCCAGGTATTATGGATGATATAATCATTGTTTTATATAATTAAATAATCAAATAATGAGTGCATGTAATATCATCCACTTCCCTAAGGTGGCTCCAAACCAGGCTCATGAATGATGCTGTCGTGTTTAATTTAAATATTTTAACTACATAATTGATATTACGATGGTCTATAATAATTGCTTCCCACATAGCGTCACCACAATCCACTGATCATGGATTATCTAATGTCCTATTTTTATAATCAAATAACAACATAATCAGCGGATGAAAAGGTCTGCCATACTCCACACAATTGACGCTCTGTTGACTCCCACATGATTGTGGTAAACTCCCAGGTTCATCCCTTATTTAATTGCAGAGCAGAGTAGTAACATGTTTAAATGCTGAACTGTCATTGTGTATGCAGGGTTTTTTTTAGAAGATATCACATATTTAATGTTGGGAGGCTGCCTCAAATGAGATGGCCTGCAATCCAATAATCACTAAGTCTTCTCTAACAAATGGATTATCACCTTCCTGAAGGAAGTCACCAATGACAATGTCACCTTTTAATGAATAATTGTTTCTTCTTAGGAGAGAGTGTATTCATAAACAGAAGACTTTGAACTGTTTCTCTACAGACTACGTTCTCTTATGATTAGGTAAACTTGAGTTTGGTAACCAGTAAAAGCTGTAGGAACACCTCCAGAGTAGTGGCTATGACGTGTTTAGGCGAATCAAATTCTATCATTAAAAGTTTTAGGAGATAGTTATCTTGGGAGAGTGTAATGTCCCCTGATAACACTTTCTCGAAGCTGCTCTCTGGTCCTTGTCCCATGATACCAGGATACAGAATGCAAGCAGGGTTGCCAGGCAACATTTAGGAACCAACATTCTGTCACACTCTAGTGCCCATCCCAAATGCTAAAAGGCTTATAGCCACAGATGAACTAACTTACAGCCTCACTGAGTTTCTCACAAAAACAAAGCAGGGCTTTTTCATTTGAGTTCTACATATTTACCAGTCTCTCAAACTACAACTTGCCTATAGTGACATAAGCATGAAAACGAAAGCATCATTGTGTCATTCAAGTACAATGATGAGTATTTTAAACCTGTTTTCTATGCTTCAATTTTCTACTTTCTAGAACGGAAACAATACAATTAATCGCATGTACCGTAATCCTTTTCGCTTTATTGAAAATGAAATTAACTCCTCTGCATTCTCTTACCTTTAGAGGAGCTTGATACCATTATTTCTCAGAGTTGTTTAGATTTGCATTAGGCTGATGATTAAGGATTTTGAGCAGTGTCTTCAGTTTCTTTCAGTCATTTTGGATTCCTCAATTGAATGTTCTCTAATAAGTCCTGTACCCTGCTTTCTAATATGGTTATTTAGAGTTATTTATTGTTGGTGGTGTGTCATCTTATCAACCAAACAGAGTTCATTGGATGAGATGCCCTGATCAGGAGATTATTCAGTTATTCCATTTTTAAAATCGGTGGTCACTGTGTCCTTCATGGGTCATTTCTGTTGCAACCTCTCAGAAATTGATGATGCGCAACAGTACAGTTTTTTTTTTAAATCGTGTAATAATTTGATTGTTAAAAATGTACTATTGCGTAATCAGTAATCACTGTGTAAGGCACTGTCCCCCATTCTCTGGGTCAGTTCTGTTGAAAACTCAAAGAAACTGATGATGCGAAACAGTACAGATTTTTTTTAAATCGTGTAATCATTCGATTGTTAAAATTCTACTATTACGTAATCAGTAATCACCATATAAGGCAGTTTCCCCATATTCTCTGGGCACTGCTTCTGGTACCGATCTCCTGCTGTGTCAATGCCACAGCAGCGAAATGACAGATGACTCCATCATGACTTACACAATCAAATAAGTTAATAATTGGATAGTCCTCCATACTCAACTTTCATAAGATGGAACCAAACTCCAGTGATTATCAAGGAAGTAGTACTTAGATAATTCAATAAATCCACGGGATTAACTCCCATGGAGGAACGGCCCGACTCTAGTCAATAGAACATCTTCATCGATTTTAATAATTAATATATAATGAAATGTGATTGAATAATGACATGTTGGTGCATACTTAAATCCCACATGGAGTAGTCAGACTGATCTCTTCCTGGAATAAGGATGATTTAAAAAATTAAATTGATAATTAATTAGTGGGCCTTTTATTGTAACACTGATGAGATGGCACCAAAGTCCTAAACCTATCGCTGATGTGAAGATCTTTTTACATAGGTAAATGGTGAAGTAATGAGATGATATTACATCATCAACTACCAAAATCTGACTCCAAAAGGGACTTATGGTCCATAACGTTACCTGTATTTGAAATACGTAAATTAAATGATTTCCTAGTTTAACAGTTAAAGAAGTAAGTGTAGTATTAGATGACGTGATGGTCTGGTACAACTGTCTCCCCTAAGGATGATCAAAACTCCATTGATCACTGAATACATACTGAGAGATTTTAATGATTAAATGAATAAACCTTAAACAAGTGGATGGTGTTTTATGCGTGAAGCCTAAATGACTGCTCAATATTGAAGAGACATTGAATTCTTAATCATAGATTTGAACAAAAAATGAATGAATAAAGAGGTAATTTCTCATAATTCACCCCTAGGGAGATAACAAATTGATATAAACATTGATTTAAATAAGGAAAGGAAGAAAGAAAGAAAGAAAGAATTCTCAGGATGAAATTTAACAACAACAAGGTGAATACAGACTCCACACTTCCTGGAGTAGAATAAGACAGATTTGAATAATGAAATAATCAGATAGTTAGATCGTCTGTCACACTTGAGTCACACAAGGTTGCGCCAAACTTCAGGGATCACAGATTTTATAATGAAAGAATTGAATAACTACATCTTTAAATATGTAAGCCGTTGACCTTTTTTGTACCATCAATTCCTGGGTAGACTTGCCAGGTATGAAACTGTATGCTGTCATCACACATTTTTAAAATGCCTTCAGTTAATCCTCACATAATCATACTGTCTTGCCTGATGAATTCTGTTGGCCTGGCCTCATCACAAGCGCCTGAATCTCTGTTGTGGTGCGGCAGGACGTGAGATAATGGGCCCAATCCTGGCGTAACAGTAGTAGCCACAATGTTGATAACAGCTGAAAAGATGGCTGCAGAAGGTGTATCATCAGCATAGCTGAGAGACAGATGTTCTTCTGTGTTCTCAGTCTTCATCCTTCATCAGTGATGGTGCCGACCTCCTAGTGCCACTCCTTCTTCTCATGGTAGATCACAACCGATGTGAAGATGTGGAGGAAGAGCAGGTAGTCAACACCAGACCACGATGCCGGCCATGATTAAGTCCTAGTACTTCTCGGAGGACACCGTGAAACATTCTGGACTCAATCACCCAGCATCCCTCGTACTCTGGGAGATGCATAGATCATTCAGAAAATGCTCTGCCCATGTCCACATCTTTCCTAACTTTTCCCCTGACAGATATTTGCACACTAATTATAATCGGTGATGGCATTGTCGGTCGCTTACATAATTTATAGAATTAAATAAGTCACTAATAGCTAACGGTCACAATAAATAGGTGAGGTAGCATTTTACTGGCCGGGAAGCATGGCCAGACTCCAGTCATGAAGGATGTCATCATCCTCAATTGAATCAGTGTATCATAAAATTTGATGATATTGTACATTATCTCCACAAGAGGATGATTTACAGGTCTCTTCATGGAATGGAGGATTTTTGGTTTACATGACTTTATAATTATTTACATTATCTTGGGTATTAACACAGACTGTCAATTTAAATACTTTAATTATGTAATTAGATGGTCTGTGGCACCAGATTCCAGGTGTCAGGGATGATATAATCATTGTTTTATATATTTTAATAATCAAACAATGAGATCATGTAACATCATCCACTTCCCTAAGGTGGCTCCAGGCTTTGAACGATGCTGTCGTGATTTATTTAAATATTTTAACTACAAAAATTGATATTTAGGTGGTCCATAATAATTGTTTCCCACATCGTAGAATACACTGATCATGGATTATCTAATGTCCTATTTTAATCATCAAATAACAACATAATCAGATGATGAAATGGTCTGCCTTACTCGACACAATTGACTCTCAATGACTCCTAAATGATTGTGGGAAAATCCCAGGTTCATCCCTTATTTAATTGGAGAGCACAGTCTTGAAATGTTTAAATGATGAAATGTCATTGTGTATGCAGGGTTTTTAGAAGATCCTACATATTTCATGTTGGACGGCTGCCTCAAAAGAGATGGACCGCAATCCAATAACCCCTAAGTCTACTCTAAGAAATGGATTATCACCATCTGGAAGGAAGTTAACAATGACACACTCACCTTTTGATGAATAATTGTGAGTCTTATTTTCTTTGTTTCCATATTATTAATTCTTAGGAGAGAGAGAATTCATAAACAGAAGAAATTGAATGTTCTCTGATAATTAGGTAATCTAGAATTTGGTGACCATTTAAAGCTGTAGGCAGACTTCCACAGATTTGGCTATGACGTGGTTAGGGGAAACAAATGCTGTCATTGAAAATTTTAGGAGATAGTTATCTTGGGAGACTGTAATGTCCCATAATAACACTTTCTCAAAGCTGCTCTCTGGTTCTTGGCCCATGATAACAGAATACAGAATGCAAGCAGGTTTGCCAGGCAACATTTATGAACCAATATTCTGTCACATTCTAGTGCCCCTCCCACATGCTAAAAGGAGCATACCTAAAGATGAACTAACCTTACAGCCTCACTGAGTTTCTCACAAAAACAAAGCAGGGCTCTTTCTTTTGGGTTCTACATATTTACCTGTCTCTCAAACTACAACATGCCTATAGTGACATAAACATGAAAACGAAAGCATCATAATGCCATTCAAGTACAAAGATGAGTATTTTGAACCTTTTTTCTATGCTTCAATTTTCTAATTCCTAGAATGGATACAATACAATTAATCATCTCTACCATAAAACTTTTCCCTTTTTTGAATATAAAATGATACCTCTTCATTCTCTGCCCTTTAGAGGAGCTTGATCCCATGGTTTTCAGCATTGTTTACATGTGCATTGGTCCAGAACAGCCAGGGCCAGTGTCAGGGCCAGGGCCAGGGCCAAAATTAAATTGATAATAAATTAAATTGATAATAAATTAAATTGATAATATATTAAATTGATAATAAATTAGTAGGCATTTTATATTAACACTGACAAAATGGCACCAAAGTCCTAAATGTATTGCTGATGTAAAGATCTCTTTATATAGCTAAATGATGAAGAAATGAGATGATGTTACATCACCTCCCAAAATCTGACTGCAATAGGGACTTATGATCCATAACATTACTTGTATTTTAAATTCATTAATTAAGTGATGAATTATCATTTAATTTCCTAGTTTAACAGTTAAGGAAGTAAGTGTAGTGTTCGATGATGTGATGGTCTGACATGATGGACTGCCCTAAGGAGGCTCAAAACTCCAGTGATCACTGAATACATAATGACAGATTTTCATAATTAAATCAACAAACTTAAACCAGTGAATGGTGTTTTATGCGTGAAGCCTAAATGATTGCTCAATACTGAAGGGTCACTGAGTTCTTAATCATAGATTTGAACAAAAAATGAATGAATAAAGAGATAATTTCTCATAATCAACCCATAGAAAGATAACAAATCGATATCAACATTGATTTAAAGAAAGAAAGAAAGAAACGTCACAATAGACAATTTAAAACTAACATGGTGGATCCAGACTCCACTCTTCCTGGAGTAGAAAAAGACAGATTTATATAATGTAATAATCAGATAGTTAGATCGTCTGTCACACTTGAGTCACACAAGGTGGCACCAAATTTCAGGGAGCACAGATTATATAATGAAATAATTTAATAATTACATCTTTAAATATGTAAGTCGTTGACCTTTTTTTGTATCTTCAAATCCTGGGCAGACTTGACAGATATGGAAATGTGTGCTGTCATCAAGGATTTTTAAAATGCCCTAAGTTAATCGTCAGATAATCATACTGTCTTGCATGATGAATTCTGTTGGCCTGACTTTATCACCAGCACCTGAATCTCTGTTGTGGTGCTGCAGGATCTGAGATAATGGGCCCAATCCAGGCTTAGAAGTAGTAACCAAGATGTTGTTATCAGCTGAAAAGATTGGGCCTAACCAGCATATCTGAGGGAGAGATGTTCTTCCGTGTTCTGGGTCGTCATCCTTTTGCCAGGTCTCGAAGATGGTGCCGACCTCCTAGTGCTACTACTTCTTCTCATGGTAGATCATAACAGATGTGATGATGTGGAGGAACAGCAGGTAGTCAACACCCAGACCTCCATGCCGGCCTTGGTGAAGTCCTTTTACTTCTCGTATGGCCCCGAGCAATCTTCTGGACTCAATCATCAAGCATCCTTTTTACTATGGGAGATGCATAGAACATTTAGAAAATGTTCTGCCCATGTGTACATCATTCCTAACCTTGTCCCTGACATTAATTTAAACACTAATCGAAATCGGTGATAGCATTGTCTGTCGCTTACATAATTTAAAGAATTAAATAAGTCAGTAATAGGTAACTGTCACAATAAATAGGTGATGTAGCATTTTACTGACAGGGAAGCATGGCCAGACTCCAGTCATGAAGGATGTCATCAACCTCAATTGAATCAAAGTATCATAAAATGTGATCATATTGCACATTATCTCCACAATAGGAAGCAGGTCATTCGTTCAATGCAATGTCAGAATGCCAAATACTGAATGCCATTTATTGAGGGGCAAGATTGTGCTTAATTACTGACTTATAGCACAGTGGAAAATTACAGGATATTTAGGCTTAACTCCTCACTATGAGGTGTGTGTTTTCAAGAGGTATGTATTGTCATGAGGTATGTGTTGTCACAAGTTGTGTGTTGTCAAGGAGTGTGTTATCTCGAGGTTTGTTATCAATACGGGAAGAGTACCAACAACAGTTATGGTGCAATGACTTCCCTCCAACAGCTTCAAGCTTGCTCAAGTTGCTTTGGGTATTACAGTTCTCCCTTTCTTTTAATATAAACTAACACCTGCCTTATTTGGAAGAAGACGTCAGCATAATTACTTACCCGTCATTGGAGAGGGCACCCAGGCCCGTAACCTTCCTATCTTAGGTTGGATATATGCCCCCTCTGCCTTACTGACCCTGGTGAATAGCTTGTTAGCCTCATGTGGGCAGAGGCATTTTACCTTGAGCCAAAGACAGTATCTGTCTTGTTAGAAAGTTGGCTTGGGCCTGTTTAGTGCTGTGGCAAAGTAGACCAAATGCAAGGGCTACAAACCCATAATGATCTGCTCACAAGTTGAAGTCCTTGTAAAATGCCTTCTTCATTGGCAAGTGAAATTCATGTTTCATAGATGTTAATGATCTGCATGGCTAAAGCATGTGTATAACTGAAAAACTCATCACTCCAGGATTTCTGGAGAAAAATGATGAATTAACACAGATATGTGTGAAAGACAGAAGAAGAAGCCATATGAGTTTCTCACAAAAATTCAAGTGTTCCTATAGGAGATTAATTTGTAAATTTAGTTTTAAAATGCCAATTTGTACTAGATAATAAAGTGTGCTTTGGGTAGCTAAGGCTTAAGTCAAATCACCTGATAGTTGATCCACTGTTCTTGGAGTATTTACCGATTGGGAGAGGGCTATGGTAGAAACTGTAGCTTCAGAGGTGAAGGCAGCACTGGCAGCCATGATACCAGAATCTCCTTTCCTCTCTGCTACACACCTGGGTACATCTCCAAGACAGCTGTTACATTCGGCAGACCTGCTGAGAACAATTGAAACTTTCTCCAAAATTATTAGCATTGTTTACAACAATAAGAATGGAACCAGAATACAGTGCCTGAGATGAAGGTGAAATTCTTGTCCTTTGCATAAAAGTGTAAATTTATAGCCTCTTGATTCAAACTGTAATTAGTGGTTAGGATAAAAGGTCACATATAGCTACTCAGACCCGCAGGCATCAGGATGGGTAGATTCTTGAAGACCCATTGGACCTTGTTTCTGGCTGTTACAATTACCTTCCCTCCTCATATGGCGAATCAGCCACTCAGGCACCCAAACAGAGTTATGTTTGTCTTGTGGAAAGACAAAAACTGACCCTCGGGGCCATACTAGAACTGGGTTGGGGCCACACCATTTTCCAGTAGTGACAATCTTCCACATAACTGAGTCATAGTCAGATAACAGAGGGTGCCAATGCCAGTCCGGTGCAGCTCAAGCAGCACCAAGAATTGTTAAAAATTTTAAAATATAAAGGACCAGAGATATGTGATTATGAGGAGACCCTGTAAAATCCCCTTTTTGTTTTATGAAGATAGGCTTTAATTGTGCGGATGCACACGCTCTACCATGGCCTGACTCTGAGGCTTATAAGGGATGTCTGTCTTATGTGAGATTAATTTTTTTTTTTATTTTGCAAAAAAAAAAAAGTTAAAACACTGACTAGTATAATCATGTCCACTATCAGTTGTTAATTGGGCATTTCCATATAAGCAACGGTTTGTAAACAATGGCTCTTAACATCCTTAAGCCTTTCTCTAGTATGAGCAGAGGCAAACATGAGATGAGAATGGATATCCACAGATACATGTACAAATTGTAGTTGGCCAAAGGAAGGAATATGAGTAACATCCATCTGCCAGATATCATTAGGTGGAATACTACGGGGGGTTAACTCCAAGGTGTAGAACAGGTAAGAACTCTTCACATAGGGGAAAATCCATACTGGGTTATCAGATTTATAGGTACTAAGAATGGGAAGAGGCTGCACAGCTATAGACCCTAGGGAAAATTTTCCAGCCTAGAGCTTTTTACAGCTCTTTTCATAATTAAATTTTTACATAAAAGAGACTGAGGTTCACCTTGGAATTATTTACCCAATTTTCTTCCTTGTACATAACCTTGGTCAGCCAGCATATTTTTCACAGGTTCAAACTGCCTGTGAATCGAGGACTCAGATGGGTAATATGGTGAGACAGCCAGATTTTGAATCTGGGCTAAGCAAAATAGAAAGACTCTTTCAAATACAAATTAAAATACATAATGAGGGCAAGAGGCTAAGTGAAACACATTTACCCCCCCCCACCCAGCACTTAGGAGGTAGAGGCAGGATTATCAGGCCTGCAAGGTCTTCTTTTGCTAATAGAGAGCAGAAGATGACTGATCATTATAAGAAATCTTGCATATGGAAGAAAAACATCCACAGAGAGGCACAAACATTGCAAAAAAAAAAACAAACAAATCATAACCGTATCATTTTTGATACCTATAGTTAGTCACAAGAATTTAGCAAACAGTAACCTACATACTTTGAATAAATAAAAATATTTCAAATTGGTGAGTATTTTCTGACTGGAAAAAGTAAAGCTACAAGGGCATTTTTAAACATGAAAGGCATATGTAAGATACATACACATTCACATAGAGGAAAATCCTTTAAAAAGTTGAAGAAAAAAATGAAACCCTAACAATGACATGCATACGACAAGTGTCATCCTGTTCTACAAGTTCACCTTACAACTGGAGTACCTCTAATCATGATCCAGCAATCCCAGCTACAACAGGGACTGAGACAGTTAAGTAGGCTACTATATACCCAGGAGTTCCAGACCAGCCATGGCATCAACAAAAGAAGTAAAAGAAAAATTAAAATTCAGGTCAGCATTTTCGATATCAGTCAGGCAAAGAGGTGAATCCCAACATCCTCCCTCCACTAACAATTGACTTTTAACCCAGACAGATATAATGGAGAAATATGTTGCCCCACATTACAGCTGAACCACCACTATGTAAATTCAGTGATGTCTACTCAGTTATCTTTGGTTACCAATAGGGTGATATCTCATGACAATGTCCTCTTGCTTCAATATTAAGATAATCTTGATGGTGGTCCTGCATGGAGGACCACTGCAGATTCCATGGAAGGAGAAGGTGACTAAGGTGGGGTACAAACATGCCAGGCAGCCAGAACTTGAGTGAGAAGTTTTATTAGTAAGGGGAAATAGATGGAATCAAACAAAAATAAGAGATAAAAAGAAACAGACACATAGACAGGTGACAGGAGAGAATGGGGAGACAGGAGCACAAAGAGATGAGAGGGGAGAGAGCAGAAATAGTAGCAAGAGAACAAAGAGCCTGAAAGAGAGAAAAGGGAAGGAGTATAAGTGGGCAAATATCTGTCTTTATAGGGGTCTTGGTTCCTGTGGGCATACTAGTATTCATGGAACTCTTTTCTAAGCAGAAAAAAGTTTTCCGTGCACTCCCCATATAACAGAGTCAGGCTACCATAATGCCAGAGTCTTACAGGTTGATTAGAGTCTAAAAAGCTGTTGCATCTACTAAACAAACTTAGCCATTAATTTTTCCAAGAAGTAATGACACCAAGTCAAACACTAGAGTGGTTGCAAAAATAGGTAAGAACTTAATATCTAAACTGCCATCAGCAACTGCTGTGCCAGGAGCTCATTCCATCTTCTGGGTCTCCTTGTGCTAACAGTGAGAGAGATGCAAGCTGAAACCAATCATCTGATGCAGCAGCTCATTCCTACATTATGGAGGACAGAGACAAAGAGCTTCATAGAAGTGTCTGGGAGTATATTCCAGAGAGTAGTGGTGGAAAGGAATTGGAGGCAGGTAGGCACCTCCAAAGGTGTAAGCTTTTTTAGAGCAGGAGAGATTGAGGGACTAATTGAAAGAAGTGAGAAAATCAATTGGAAAGTACAACACAATGGAAACACTCTCCCATATCTGGAGGGCTGGACTATTTGATTGGGGTGAAATGTGAGATCAAAGAATCCAGGGAGGAACAAAAATACTGTATTAGTTCTGCTGTGTGGGCAGGAGCACAAGAGCAAAGCCTCCCTGAGCACTTAAAAGTCCTGGTGAGTGGAATGGAAAACTGAAACCCAGAGTTTCTGATGCAATGCTTCAATAATACTGAAATAATGAATCCATACTTAATTAGAGCATAACTGTCCTGGGTTGCCCTGGAGAATAGGAAACAAGGAATCAGGTTGTGTATCTAAAATTAGATGCCTTTGCATCTGCTCCACATCCCGGTCAAGGCTCTAATGGCAGCTTTTTAAGGTCAGAGCCTGAACTGAGGTGTATTCAGATGAGCATATGCATTAGGTACACTGAGGTTGGGGAACGGAATGGTGCTACTTGTAACTCACTGTTATGGCTGAAGCTTCACTCAACCCTCCTTATCCACCTACTCAAGGAACAGATGCCTAAGGTCTCCAACCTGGTAGCTAAGAGAAAACTTCTCTATGCACAACTCCTGCTGAGTCCACCAACCCCTGAAAATTCCACTGCACATTGTCCCTTGCCAGCAAAAAGAATCCGGACTCAGACCAATGCCCCCACACTCAGGGTCTCAGGGTAATTTAGGTGGAAGCCCTGTGGGCTTCTATGTGTGTACAAATGGTGGGGATATTTGGTTGCCATGTTACAAATCCCACTCTCAAGCAGCTGTGTATCTTGTGCTTTCCTGGTCCTGTCACTTAGGCTATAAGAACCACTTAGAACCTCAGGTGGACCCACCATATAGAGGGGGGGTGTTCTTGTAAATCCAGGTTTTCTGCTTAGATCATCTCATGAAGTTATTTCTTATGTAGTGCCTTTGATTCTGTGTATATGAACAGAAGATGGAGAACCCTGGGGTTGACCTTTCTCGTTCCCAATCTGTCTGTAACTCTCTCAATCCCCCACCATCTATTTCTCACTCACTTTCCACATTTGTGTCTCTCACTTCTCTCTACTATGTTGCAGATCAAATCAGAAGGGCAGGGACTGCATCCTTCTAAGCTTGAACATGTCCGCTGTTCTTTATTATCATCTGCGTAAGTTGCTCCCCAATAATATCTCATATATCATTTGTCTTGGGTCTAGTGAATTACTAACAGATGATCTCCACATGAATCAATTTTATTAATTAAGACTAAAGTCAATTGCTCTTATTATGTTTAAGTATGTTCCTGTTATCCCTGACCTCTCCAAGACCTTTAACATGAAAGGCTGTTGAATTTGTCGAAGGCTTTCCTGTATATAGGGAGATAATCATATGGTTTTTCTTTTTCTGTTTGTTTATATGGTGGATCACATTGATAGATTTTCATTTGTTAAACCATCCCTGCATCCCAGGGATGAAGCCTACTTGGTCATAGTGGATGATTTCTCTGATGTATTCTTGAATTTGGTTTGCCAAAATTTTATTGAGTATTTTTGCATCGATGTTCATCAGGGATATTGGTCTGTAGTTTTCTTTCTTAGTAGTGTCTTTGTGAGTCGTGGGTACCAAGGTTATGGTGGCCTCATAAAAAGAGTTTGGCAATGAACCTTCTGTTTCTATCTTTTGAAACACTTTGAGGAGTAGTGGTATTAGTTCTTCCTTGAATGTCTGGTAGAATTCTGCACTGAATCGATCTGGCCCTGGACTTTTTTTGGTAAAGGTCTTGGAGAGATCAGGGATAAGAGGAACATACCTAAACATAATAAGAGCAATATACAGCAAACCACATGCCAACATCAAAATGAATGGAGAGAAACTTAAGCCAATTCCTCTAAAATCAGGAACAAGACAAGGCTGCCCTCTCTCTCCATATCTCTTCAATATCGTACTAGAAGTTCTAGCTAATGCTACAAGACAACAAAGGGAGATCAAGGGGATCCAAATTGGAAAGGAAGAAATCAAACTGTCTCTATTTGCAGATGATATGATAGTTTACATATGTGACCCAATAAACTCTACCAGGGAACTCCTACCGCTGATAAACACCTTATGCAAACTAGCAGGATACAAGATAAACTCAAAAAATCAGTAGCCCTACTTTATTCAGATGACAAAGAGACAGAGAAAGAAATCAAAGAAACATCACTCTTTACAATAGCCACAAGCCACAAGCAACATAAAGTATCCTGGTGTAATGCTTACCAAACAAGTAAAAGACCTGTATAATAAGAACTTTGTGGCTCTAAAGAAAGAAATTAAAGAAGATACCAGAAAATAGAAAGATCTTCCACGCTCTTGGATAGGTAGTTTAAACATAGTAAAAATGGCAATCTTGCCAAAAGCAATCTACAGATTCAATGCAATCCCCATTAAAATCCCACCACAATTCTTCACCGACCTTGAAAGGATAATATTCAACTTTATATGGAAAAACTAAAGACCCAGGATGCCAAAACAACCCTATACAATAAAAGAACTTCAGGAGGCATCACCATTAATGACTTTAAGCTCTACTACAAAGCTATGGTTCTGAAAACAGCCTGGTATTGGCATAAAAATACACAACTAAACTAATGGGACCAAACTGAAAATCCTGATATTAACCCACACACCTATGAACATATGATTTTGACAAAACAGCTAAAATCATAGAATGGGGCAAGAACAGCACCTTCAACAAATGGTTCTGGCACAATTGGATGAGGGTGTGTAGAAGACTGCAGATAGACCCATGTCTGTCGCCATACACAAAACTCAAGTCCAAATGGATCAAAGACCTCAACATCAATCCAGCCACACTGAACCTCTTAGAAGAGAAAGTAGGAGGTACCCTTGAACAAATTTGTATAGGAGACTGCTTCCTGAACATAACTCCAGGGGCACAGACATTAAGAGAAACAATTAATAAATGGGACCTCTTCAAACGTAGAAGCCTTTGTAAGGCAAAGGACACAGAAGACAAGACCAAACGGCAGCCCACAGACTGGGAAAAGATTTTCACCAATCCTATATCCGACAAAGGGCTTAACTCCAAAATATACAAAGAACTCAAAAAACTAGTCAACACAACACCAAATAACCCTATTTAAAAATGGGGTACAGAACTGAAGAAAGAATTCTCAATAGAGGAAATCAAAAAGGCTGAAAGACACTGAAGAACATGTTCCACATGCTTAGCTATCAGGGAAATGCAAATCAAAACAACTTTGAGATACCATCTTACGCCTGCCAGAATGGCTAAAATTAGAAACACCAATGATGACTCATGTTGGAGAGGATGCGGAGAAAGGGGAACACTCCTCCACTGCTGGTGGGAGTGCAAACTCATACAGCCATTTTGGAGATCAGTATGGCTGTTCCTCAGGAAAATGGGAATTAGTTTACCACAGGACCCTGCAATCCCCCTCTTAGGCATATACCCAAAGGATTCACATCCATGCAACAAAGACATCTGTTCAGCTATGTTCATAGCAGCACTATTTGTAATAGCAAGAACCTGGAAGCAACCTAGATGCCCCTCAATTTAAGAATGGTTAATGAAGATGTGGCACATCTACACAATGGAATACTACTCTGCAGAAAAAAATAATGGTATCTTGAAATTCACAGGCAAGTGGATGGCACTTGAAGAAACCATCCTGAATGAGGTAACCCAGTCACAAAAAAGGAACACAGTATGTACTTACTCATATTTTGATTTTAGACATAGATCAAAGGATCTCCAGCCTATAATTCACACCACCAGAGGAACTAGGATACAAGGTATATTCTAAGAGATTCATATAAAGTCCCTCAAAGAAGTGGTAATGGACAAGTCCCCCAGAGCTCGGGGGAAGTGGGGGGGCAGTAAACGGAGAGAGAAGATGGGGAGGAAAGGAAAACGTGCAACCAGGAAGATTGAACCTGGTTAGGAATAAAAGATAGGAAAGAGAGAGAAGAGAGAGAGAGAGAGTGAACATAAAATAGGGAGACAATACTGATTTGAAGATATAATTGAACACAAAGAAAGTTCTAGAGAACTACAAGACTGCTGCTAACTAACAATTTGAGCTTCTGTGGAAAGGCTATCATAAATGTCCTTCTCAGAAGTGAGATCAACAACTAACTTCTCCATGGAGCCCTCAACTAATGCCTGTTGGAAAAAGAAGCAAATACCCATACATAAACACTGAGTCGAAGTAGAACTCAGATGCAGAGGGGAAAGGACAAGATCAGGCAGCAGAAACACATAGAGACAGCTTACCTGATCAAGGAGGAACTAACAGGCCACCAGACTGATAGCTGGGAAGCCAGCAGGGAACTGACTCAGGCCCCCCTGAATATGGGTCTCAGCCAGAAGGACTGAGCAGTCTAAGGAACCTCAGACAGTGGAGCCAGGATGTATTCCTGGTGCACAAAAGGACCTTGCAAACACATCCTCCATGGAGGGATAACTCCCTTAATCTAGAGACAGGAGAGAAGCCCTAGTCCCTACTTCACATGACCTGTCAGACCTACATGACTCCTAATGGATGGCATTCCCGTACATATGGAATTGGGGTGGGGGAATGGGATGGTGGTTAGAGTGCATGTGAGAGGGCAGGAGGGTAAAAAGCAGGGATGGCATGAGGGAGGTTGGTAGGGAGGTAGGGAGGGAGAGGGAACTGGGATTGACATGTAAAATAATAAATTAAATTTTAAGAAAATGCTTTGACTCCAAAATGTAAGTTCAAGGACAAGTTACTGGGGAATAGGATTTCTATTTTTGTTTCCACAGAAAATGAAAAGATGTGGATTCCTTCCAGACTAATGTGGTTTGATCAAGTCAGACCACCTGATACTGAGTATCAGGTGATCCTGCATTCAAAACAGCTGGACAAAGCAGTCTGACAGACTACAGCCAGGATTTCTCAATCTTCTTCAAATTCCCCATGAAAGTGCCCCTTACCAGCAGGAAGTAGTTTGGAAAGAACAATGCCCACATTCCCAAATATTGTCTATAAATGTTTGTTTTCACTTAAATGGACTTAGTTATATAAAATAAAAAAAAATTTGTGAAAGAAACAAACCAAGCTAAGGATGGGCATTCATAAGGAAAAAAAGAAGGCTAAAGTCAAGTATGATGTCTAACATGTTCACAAATATTTACATGATGTAGGTTTCCTCTGCCATGATTTCTTCCCTATTACCTGATATCAAGATGATAAAACAGGATTTAAAATACGTACAGGTTTAGAAATGTGGATGAACAAAATTGTGGCAAGTTCTTTGCCATGACCTATGTCAGTTTTCTGAGAACATACTGTAGTTCCTCCTACAGGAATACTCAAGGGTGTAACCTTCTTGTGAGAAACCATGAACAATCACATACTCACACACTGACATCACATAATTAAAATTAAATCAAATCTCTAAACAGATTTCCATATTTGAATATTTTTCTCCAATGAGTACTCAATCCTGTCACCATTGTGTTCAGGGTCTTAAAGTATTCAAAGTTTTCCTGCAACATTAAGTATTTCATGTAAAAGAAAGTAAGCATGAAGGATTGGGCTTAGAGATAGCAATCCATCTGAATGAGGTTTTTATGTAAATCAAGTCAAGTGTTACCATGAAACATGGTTCCCTTACCAGTGAAGTTCCAGGACTTTTTTCCACATGAGTTTGCAAGTGAGAACAAAACAGAGGCATTGTAGTGCTTGAACTGATTTTTCACACGTGTCAGATATTTTTCTCTCCAGAAAACTATGTAAGTCAATGTGTGTTGAATGAAGATCATACCACATCCTTTCTAGGTAGATTCCTTCCCATAAGGGTTTTCTTAGGCTCACAAAGATTATTGGGATAAGCAAAGTGCACAGCATTACAACAATGGATACATGTATAGTGTTTTTATGCACTATGATTTATTTCTTTGATTATAAAGACTAATGATACATAGAGAGGCTTTACCACATGGGATACATTCATTATTTTTCAAGTATAAATTATTTTATGACGTAAGATATTGCTGGGATATGCAAAGGCTTTATCACATTCATGGCATCCATAAGGTTTCTCTCCAGTATGTGTTCTTATATGACTTTTAGGCACATCATATGTTGTGAAGGCTTTACTACATTGACTACATTGTTAGGGTATCTCTACAGTATGTGTACGTTTATGACATACCAGATTGTTGTGTTATGAAAAAGCTTTACCACATTGATTACATCCATAAGGTTTCTCTCCATATGTGTTCTATGATGAGACTCGAGATTACTGGCATATGAAAACACTCTACCACATTGATTACATATATAGGGTTTCTCTCCAGTATATGTTCTTATATGTCTTTTACGATGACCATTACTTGCAAATGCCCTACCACATTGATTACATACATAGGGTTTCTCTCCAGTATGTGTTCTATGATGAGATTGTAGCGTAATAACTTGTGAAAATGCCCTACCACATTGGTTACATACATAGGGTTTCTCTCCAATATGTGTTCTTTTGTGACATACTATATAACTGTATTGTGAAAAACATTTGCCACATAGATTATAGTCTTGTGTTTTCCCTCCAGTATATGTTCTAAGATGTCCTTTAAGCATAGTATGTCTTCCAAATGTTTTACCACATTGACTATATTCATAGGTGTTTTTTACTATGTGTGCTCTGTCATTGAGAAGAAGGAAATTGTGATATGCAAAGACTTCACCACACTCTAGACTTCTATACGGTTTCTCTCCAGTATGAATTTTTTTTCAAGCCATTGAAGATGCCTGTAACCCACAAAGTTTTTCACACATTCATTGTGTATATTCACAGGATTCACTCCCTTATGGCTTCTTTGATTCCTGCAAAGATCATTAGCATATGTAAAACTTTACCACATGCGTGATACTAAAGAAAGTTAGTACATATATAATACAATGTTGTAATTGGCCTAATTGTAAACAAGAATCAGATCTTGAGTTATACATTCATAATGTTTCTCGAATGTGGTATTGTTTTGTTTTCATGGAAGATACCTGTGGAGTCAGAGTAAGAGCTTTATTTCATGGCCCTCAATTATGGCATCTATTTACATAAAATCTCCCATATAATTGAAAAAATTGAAATGACTCAGAGCTTTGCCATATTTATACTATTTATCAGTTTTTCCTTCATAGAAATCATATTACATTGGCTAAATATACCAGTGCAAATGGAAGCATTCACACATTCCAACGGTCATATGGATTTACTACAGTGTAAAGTGATGGTATCTTTCAGATGACTTAGGAATAGTGATAAATTTGAAAGTTGTTTCACACTCAACACATATCCTCAAAGAGGGGACTACTAAATATCTTTCATATCTTCTCACTGTCCTAAGAGTGGTACGGTGCTTCATTACACATTCTGAATTCACATGGCTTGTATTTAGAGTAAACTAAATACTTTCCCCCCCTACATTTTCTAATACAGAATGTCTCTGTGTAATTCTAGCTATCTTGGAACTCACTTTGTAGACTGGGGTGATCACAAACTTAAGGGATCCACCTTGCTCTTGATCATGAATGTTGGAATTAAAGGTATGGGCCACAACTACACAGCTCCACATATGATATGCTTATGAAACTAAGAAAACAAATAAAAGGTTTCCACATAGCATTCACACTTTGACTATCTTTAAATCAAATTTAAGGTTTCTCCGTAACAACCTTCTTGACACTCATAAACTGACCCTTTCAATATCCATAGCAAAGTCACAAATAGATAATAAATGCCTGGTTAACTATAGACTTTTTTCTTAGGAGGTCTTGGACATATACTTGTCACCTATTGAACATGTATACTGTTTAAAATATCTGAATAGAATGAAACTAAACAGACTGGCATATCTACAGAATAGATATTCGGGTGCTATAATTCAAAGGGTGATATATGTTAAGACATAGATTCCTTCTCATTTTACACAAATGCCTTGCAAACACAGAAGAGCTACCTTTCACTGAGGTACAGGGTTTTGTGAGAAAATGACAATCATCACTGTACTTTAAACTACACTTATTTTCACTGTTGCTCTTCTTAATCTTTTTAATTTTTTAAGTGTGACTCGTCAATAAAATTTCCAGGATATACTAAAATGTCTGCAGAGCCAAATTTGTATAAACATGCACATGAAAATTTACCTTTTGTGTCTTCTAGACGTTTGACAATGATCCTTCGTATTATGGTTATCCCAAATGTAGCCTGAAATAACAGAAAATATATGATGTATTCTTGCAAATTGTACAAAATTTAAGTAATAACTTCAATGAACCTTAGAACCATGCCTCACTCACCCAATTTTCCCTTTTCTTAAAATCAAATTACAGAATAGTATCAATAATCAAGAAACAGTTGGTCCCTTATTTTAAAACATGAAAGAAAATTCAGTCTTACCTGTAACAGTGAGGTTCCTGTAGGTGTTCAGCATCACATTTTTGTAGAGATACTTCTGAGAAGGATTAGGAAAGCCCACTCTTCCTCAGCGAAGTGGATGTGCCCATCGTCACAGGTCACTGCATCCTAAAATAACACAAAGTAGTATAATTCTCACATTGTAAATGTAAAGGTCTTTGACAATATAGTCATATAATCCTTGGTGCTTCTCTCACTTATTTTACACATGTACATTAGGATGCACTCACCCAGTCACATTAGAAGTAAACTGAATTAGAGGTCCACATGCACCATTTCTTTGGCCATTTAAGTAGCATATACCCTGAGAACGAAATCCCAATAAACAGACATAAAGGGAGAGGCAAGCTACCAGAACAACACTACTGAGAACACATCAGAAATAAATTATATGATAGGGAGAGTCTATCATAGAAATAACCAGGTCCTGGAACCAACTTCTGTCTTTGTTAGGTTTTCATTGCTGTGTAAAGACACAGCAGGGTCAGGGTAACACTTACAAGGAAAATATTTAATTGAAGTGTCACACTTAAAATTTCAGAGGTTCTGTTATGGCAGGGGACATGTCAGCATGGAGGCTGCTGCAGTCCTCGAGGTTAGAGTCCTTTCAGCATGACTCAGAGGTAACAGGGCGTTGTCTGACACACTGTGCATCATTCTGAGAATAAGAAATATCAATGCCTGACTCTACCGTGATATGCTTCCTCTAACAGGAAAAGCCCTCTCCAACAAGGACACACCACACCTACTATAACTAGTGGGAACTCACAGAGTATGGAGTGACAGCTAGGGCACCTTCAAGGCAATAAACTGGACCCTTTGAATGTGGTTGACACTTGGGTGATCTGATCTGTTAGGGGGCCCCTTGCAGTGAAACCAGTACCCAACCCAGTTGCTTGAACAGTGTTTTTGGAGCTCACACCTTATAGAGGGATACCTTTCTCAGTTGAGATAAAAGATAGAGAGGCTTGGTTCTTCGTCAGATTTGTATGCTGGACTTTGTTGACTCCTGAATGAGGGCCTTACCCTCTCTGACTATTAAAAGTTGCAAGGAAGGGAGAGTAGTTGGTGAAGAAGAATGAGAATGAGGGATTGGTATGTAAAATGAAAACAAATTAAAAAAAAATTAAAATAGAAATAAATTTTATTAGAATAATCCACAAAAAGAGACTGGTTTTGCTCTCATTGTTGCTATGTAATGATGGAAAAACTTAGCCTAATATTTCCTAGGCTCTGCCCCCTAGCAGTGAGAAGGCAAAGGTCATTCTTTACTGTTTACAACAGGGTGGTTTATCGACAGCACCTGTGAGTAAATGAGAACAGGAAATAAACCTTGTCACACTACCCAGAAGCCCTAGCGAAGGCAGACTTCCTGGGCTAACCCCAGGCTTGAATAGTTCAAATTGATTCGTCTGCACTGGATGCTATGAGATGATTGGTTTGTAATGTGTGGTCTTTTTTGTAACACTATAAAAGCTGTATGAACACTGTACCCAGGGTTCCCAGTCCTCTACCACACATGGAGTTTGGCTGTGGACACCAGGGCACTGGAATATAAAAGACCTCATGCTTTTTCATCAAGAATGCTTCTTATGAGTGATTTGGGGGGACTACCTTTCCTGAGTTGGGGTGTGAGGGTCCACTCCCTCAGCGGGTCTTTCAGCTTCAGTAACAAAGATTTTGAAAAAAAATTTGTTCCCAGTTTTTATATATTTGGATTGTGTGTGAAAGATATTTCCCATGTGTAATTATTACATACCATAGTAGAGATTGTCAGATACCTTGCATCTGGAGGTGACCTTGTATTGAGCCTAGAATTTTGGGTTTTGGAATCTTACTCAGGTCATCCCCAAGTAGAATATGTGCTGAGCAAAACAGTAAATGTGATTTCCAGATTGAAAACAACAAGAATAAAACAGAGTACATAAGTAAAAATTAAACTATAATCATTGAGAACATGATTAGTATGCATATTCTGTATGAGAAAAATTTGCAACGTTACTCAAATACAGTGCAAACTAAATTTCTAACACACTATAAAATGATATCTGATTACAAAGATTCATGCAAATGGGTACCAGTTAGAATCCCAATAGGATTATGAAAACCATATAGTACATATATTGACACAGCATGGCTTCTACACCTACAACAACCATGCAGTGATCTAGGGGTGTACAATATTAGGGAAAGAACAAAGGGGAGGAAGAGAAAAAAAAATAAGAGGGGTAAACACCATCAACTTTTTGTCAAAAAAAAAAAAACAAGAAAAATTCATCCATGTAACCTGAGATTTTTGTGTAATGTTACCCAGCTACTGATGACTCTATGTGTTCAGAACTTATACACACAGACTCTTACAAAATTAACTCAAAAGGATGCCTAAAATGTTCTGCTTCTGACCCTGCAGTGACTGATATTTGTTTCAAAGAGAGACACCACATGGTCTAGATATTCTCTATGCAAATGGGGGTAATATTCTTCCATTGTTCAGATAATTATATTTTAATTTAATGAGCAATGTTACAAATTAATGAGTTTGTTTATTAAACATATCCGTATAAATAATTGGTATCCAAAAATAAAGTTTTTAAGAAGCTTGGTCCCAAAAATTCCACTGAGGGCATCCAATCATGTATTTTAAGCAGGGATAATCAAGAGGACATAAGGACATTGCCACAGACTTAAGAAATAAATAAAGAAATATGTCTGTATAGACAAATTGTGTTCATTTTTGGTAATGATCAAAAAGGAAAGAACCTACAACAGATGGTTATTTTTGTTGTTATTTTTTTTTTTTTTTTGAGACAGAGTTTATTGGTGCAATAATAAATAGCCTTAGTTGTTTTAGGAGACAGATACTGCAAGTCGGGCCAGTAAGGCAATGTAAGCTTTCAACAGAAAAGATAGCACCATAATATTTCATAGTACAGGAGTAACTTCGAACAGCAGATCTGGAGGGAGAAGTATTAGAAGATGAAAAAGTAGGGAAGGCAGAACAAAGAAACGATTAAGCTGGTGCAGGGAGTTATTGGTTAATCCATGTGTTATTCTAAGTAAGCTTCTCATGAGGAATAGTTTCTTGTATACTACATCTATGGGAAAATGGAAGGAAATGATAGACTTCTAAAACGTCAGCAGGATTTACCATTCAATAGGACAACCTCAGAAGGCTACTCAAGCAGTGGAGTACGGGGGGGAAAACAGGCAATCCCATTAACATTACTGACTAAGGCCACAGTGTCCATGGGCCTAATAAGCATAGCTCCATGTGGTTTCAAGAGAGCACACCATGGATTTTTCAAACCTTTTCTCTCAGACTGTACATCCAAAACCACAAAAAATATCAGCCCTGTTACATAGTCCACAATAGTTCACCCAGACACGTTTTGGCTGAATACTTTACTTATAGCAATTTGTATTCATGATAAGGTCTCTCCTCTATCCAGATTCTTGATAGCCCTCATCTGGGGATTCCAAGAAAATGCCCACCAGGAAAATTATGGATTATGTAGGAATGATAAACTGATTCTACATTGCTCACCTCAACTATCATTGAAGGAGGAAATCTCAGCTTATATTCTTCCTCTCCCATTCTGCACTATGACTCCACTAGTATCCAAGTGGGTCATGATCTCAATCCTTGCACAAATACCTCTTCATATATAAGTCCCCACACTAATCAGAGATCTTGGGAGTTCACTCATTTTCTGGTCTATTTTCCTTCTCACTTACCAGTCAAGGGCCAGGCTGGAAGGAAGTGTAGGTTTTTCTTCCCAGAACTGTACGTGAGAAGCAGGATTGGGAGTTCAAAACAATTCTCAATTATACAGCATAAGACAACCCGAAGTTAAAAAAAAGCTTTGCTCTACTCAGAAATCAATAATAAGCATCACTTGACAAAAGGAATGGAATAAGTAAATTCTAAGAAACATAGGAGAGCAGCAGCACAGAGATACAAGCAGTAATGTGTTTAAAGAACTTATTTTAAAAGATGCCAATAGCTGGGTGGTGGTGGCACATGCATTTAACGCTAGTGTTCAGGAGGCAGATGGAAGCCTATCTCTGTGAGTTCAAGACAGGCATGGTATACAAGATATAGTTGTGGTACAAGCAGCAGGGTCACAAAAAATGGGGTCTCAAAAAATAAATAAATATTAAAAAAGAAAAAAGCTAGAAAAATAGATACCATCATTGGCTAGAGGCCTCACTTGAAGAATGCCAGGCCCCAGCTAGATCAACATATCATTGCCACCATCCTGAGTCCATGGTGCTGGATGCTTGCCCCCCATAGCTGGGCCTCTGCTAGAGAGGATTCAGAAGGAGAGTGTCAGGCCCTGGCTAGATCTGCCTGTCCATGCAGGAACCACTTGAAACTCTGTGTACCAGGATTTTTGACCCCCATTGCCAGGATTCTGCTAGAGTGAGTCTGGGAAAAATTTGCGTGAAATTCCCCCCACACCCTAACCTGGAAATTCCCGGGTTTGGCTCCATATCATGCTCTGCCTGTGGCATGTCCACAGCTCAAAAACCCATAGGAAATAGATAATCTAACTTCAAAAGAATCCAAGGGGAAAGCAGAGTAAATATATACACAAAACCACTGCCAACATCAAATCATAAACAAAAATCATTAACCAACAATGTCCCTTACTTTCCCTCAATGTTAATGGTATTATCTCACTAATAAATAGAGAAATCCTAACAGAATGAATATGGAAACAGAATCCATCCTTCTGCTGCACACAAGAAACAAATCTAAGCTTCAAAGATAGATGTTACTCAGGGTAAAGGGCTTGGGAAAGATCTTCCAATCAAATGGACCCAGGAAGCAATCAGGGTTGGCTACCTTAATACCTAACAAATTAGACTTCAAACCAAAAATCAATCAAAAGAGATGAAAAAAGTCATTTTGTATTCATCACAGGAGAAATCCTAAGCACAAAACCTCAATTCTGAACCTCTATGCCCCAAATACAAACACACCCACATTCGTAAAAGCAATGGCATTAAAACTCAAACCTCACATAAAACCAAACACACTTAGAGTGGGAGACTTCAACACCCCACTCTCACCACTAGACAGGACCACAAGTCAGAACCTTTACAAAGAAACAAAAGAACTAACAGAAGTTATGTCTCAATTGTGTTTCACAGACACCTATTGAACGTTCCATCCAAACAAAAAAGAATATAACTTCTTCTCTGCTCCACATGGAACATTCTCTGAAATTGACCATATACTAGGCAACATAAAAATCCTCACCCGATACAAAAACATTTGAATATTACCCTGTATCTTATCAGACCACCATGCTTTATAATTGGAATTCAATAAATACAACAACAAATCACAGAAACCCTACATACTCATAGAAACTGAATAATGCTCAATTTCAACATACTTGGGTCTAAGAAGAAATAAAGAAATTAAGGATTTCCTAAAATTCAATGAGGTTGTGGATACAACATACATGAATTTATGGGACACCTTGAAATCACTGCTAAGAAGGAAGTTGATTGCAATCAGTTCCCATATGAAGTAAACTGATGAGAGACACATTAGAGAATTAACAATACAACTGAAATCCTTAGGACACAAATGAAGCAAACTTAACCCTCAGGAGTAGGCCCCATTATCAATTTTTGGGCTGAAAACAATAAAGTAGAAAGCAGGAATACGATACAAAAAAAAAAAAATCAATGCAATAACGAGTTGCTTTTTTTTCAGAAAATTAACAAGTGAGAAAAACCTTTATCCAAACTAAACAAAAAGCAAAGAGAGAAAATGGAAATTAACAAAATAAGAAACAAAAAGGGGTACAGAACTGTAGACACTGAGGAAATCCAGGCAATTTTCACGTTATATTTTGAAAACTTATACTCCACAAAATTTGAAAATTCAAAGGATATGAACAAATTTCTGGATAACTCTTACTTAACAAAATTAAATCAAGACTAGACAAGCAACTTATATTGACCTATAGCAACTAACAAAGTAGGAGCAATCATAGAAAGCATTCCAACATAAAACATATCCCAGAGCCAGATGTCTTCTTCAGTGAAGAATTCTACAGAAAATTCATGGAAGAGCTAATATTAATAATTTTGAAACTGTTCCACACAATAGAAACAGAAGTTTCATTACAAAACACTTTTTTGAGGCTATAATCACCTTGATACCCATTCACACAAAGACAGAACTAAGAGAAAATTACAGAACAATATCCCTCGTGCACATTGATGCAAAAATACTCAAGAAAATATGGGAAAACCAAATCCAGGAACGTATCAGAAAAATCATCTACTATGATCAAGTAGGCTTCATCCTTGGGTAGCAGGGATGGCTTCACATATGAAAATATTTCAAATATACCACTATATAACAAACTAAAAATGAAAAAAATCACATGATCATCTCTCTAGATGTAGAAAAAACCTTTGACAAAATTCAACATCCTATCATGTTAAAGGTCTTGTAGAGATCAGGGATAACAGGAATTTATATAAGCATAATAAAAGCAATATGTAGTAAACACAGAGAAAATATCAAGCTGAATGTAGAGAAGCTTAAGGCAATTCCTCTAAAATCAGTACAAAGACTAGGCTGCCCTCTGTCTCCATATATCTTCATTATTGTATTTGATGTGCTAGCTAAAGAAATAAGACAAGAAAAGGATATCAAGAGGATACAAATTGAGAGGAAGAACTCAATCTTTCTCTATTTTCAGAAGATATGATAGTTTACATAAGCAAACAGAAAACTCTACCATGGTACTCCTACAGCTGAAAAACACATTCAGCAATGTATAAGCATAGAAGATAAACTAAGAAAAAATTGTAGCCACTCTATATTCAGACAACAAAGGGGCTAATAAAGAAATCAGAGAAACATCATCCTGTACAATAGTCACAAACAACATAAACTACCTTGGGGTAACACTTATCAAACAAGTGAAAGACCTATATAATAGTAATTTGTGTATTTACAAAAAGAAATTAAAGAAAACACCAGAAAATGTAACGATCTCCCAATCTCATGGATAGGTAGAATAAACATAGTAAAAATGGCAATTTTCTCAATGGCAATCTACAGATTCAATTCAATATCTATTAAAATGCCAGCACAATTCTTCACTGACCTTGAAAAGATAATAATCAACTTTATATTGAAAAACAAAAGAACAAGAATAGCCAAAACAATCTGTATAATAAAGGAACTTCACGAGGCATCATCATCCCTGACTTTAAGATCTACTACAGAGCTATAGTTCTGAAAAGAGCCTTGTATTAGCACAAAGATAGACAAGTAGCTCAATGAAATTTAATAGAAAATCTTGGTATTATCCCACACATATATGAGCACCTGACTTTTGAAAAAACAGCTAAAAGTGTACAATGGGATAAGGAAAGCATCTTCAAAAAGTGGTGCTGGTACAAATGGATGATGGTATATAGAAGAATGAAGATAGATCTATGTCTATAGCCATGTACAAAACACAAGTACAAATGGATCCCTCCATGAATCCATCCACACTGAACCTCTTAGGAAAAAAAATTAGAGGTAGTCTTGAACAAATTGGTACAGGAGACTGTTTCCTGACAATAACTCCATAAGCATAGACACTGAGATCAACAAATAATGAATGGGACCTATTGAAACGTAGAAGTTTCTCTAAGGCAAAGAACACAGTGGACAAGACCCAATGGCAGCCTACAGACTGGGAAAAGATTTTCACCAATCCTACATCCAACAAAGGGCTGATCTCCAAAATATACAAAGAACTCAAGAGACTAGTCAACCAAACACCAAATAATTCTATGAAATGGGGTATAGAACTGAATAGAGAACTCTAAATAGGGGGAATGATGAAATACACTTAGAAAGTGTTCAATATCTTTGGCTAACAATGAAATACAAATTAAAACAACTTTAAGATACCATCTTACTGCTGTCAGAATGAATAAAATTGGAAACAGCAATGACAACTTATGCTTTGCAGGTGGATCTGTAAACTTGAAGAGCCATTTTCAGACTAGCATGGATGTTCCTCAGGATAATGGGAATCAGTCTACCACAGGACCCAGTAACCTAAATCTTATGCACATACCCAAATGATCCACATCCATGGAACCAAGACTTTTGCTCACATATATGCATAGCGATATTATTTATAATATCAAGAACATGGAAGCAACTTAGATGTCCCCCAACTGAAGTATGTATAAAGGAGATGTGCCACATTTACACAATGGGATACTACTCTGTGCCGGGGGGGAACAACGAAATCTTGAATCTCACAGACAAGTGGATGGAACTTGAAGAAACCATCCTGAATGAGGTATCCCAGTCACAGAAAGATAAACATGGTATGTATTCATTCATATGTGGATTTTACACATTGTGCAAAAGATAACCACCGTACAAATCACACTGCCAGAGAAACTAGGATACAAGGAGTATTCTAAGAATTTCTTATGAGGTCATTCACAGAAGCAGGAAGGGACACGGTCCCCAGAGCATATGGGATTTGGGGGGTAGTGAGTGGAGAGTGAACTAGCAAAAGGAAAGAATAGGAGAGAGAGAACATTGGACTAGGAAGATTTGGTCAGAAAAGGAATGGACTTGAGAAGAGATGAGAAGAGAAGAGAATAGAAGAGGATAGCTAGGAGAGGACAAGAGAGATAGAGACTATAAAAATGGGAGCCCTATAGGTTAGAAGAGGAAACTGAACCTAGAGAAATGTCCAGACTCCTACAAGAGTGACCCCAACAATTTGTGCAACAGTGTAAAGGCTACCATAAATTCCCTTCCCTAACAATGAGATCAACAACTAACTTATCCACCATCATGGAGCCCTCATCTAGTAGCTGATGGAAACAGAAGCATACATGCACAACTAAACACTGAGCCAAACTTGAATTCGGATGCACAGAGGGAGGACGAGGCCACACTGCAGAAACACATAGACACAGCTGACCTGAACAAGGAGGAGCTAATGGGGCTGCAGACTTATAGCTGGGAATCCAACATGGGACTGACACAGACCCCTGTGTAGTGAGAGAGTCCTTCTGTGGCACTGAACACGCCCATTGGGTGTGGAGCCATGGGCGGAAGTGAACTGTGGAAGGAAGTCACAGGGAGAGCTGGTAAAAGCTCTCTTGCTGGTGTGACTTGGACAGGAGAGGATTGGCTTGAATTTCCTGGTGTTTATCTGTGTAGTTTGTAAGTTATTTCTCCCTAAATAAACATCTATTCGGCCTATTTGTTTATACTGATCCTTATTTAACCACGATATCTGGTGTCAGAAGTGGGATTTTATTTAGATAGAAAAGTGACTGCAGATGCAAGATGGACATTGCTATAGAGTTCCTGCTTCATGGAAGAGTCTGCCAAACAGTCTGCAGGACACAGAGGAAAATGACTGACAAACTGCCAATACAAGAAGACAGATTAAAGTTTCCTGCTTTGCTGAAGAGTCTGTGAGACATAGGATGGCCTATGGGCTGAAGATGAAAGATTACAAAAGAACTTCGGGTGACTAGGCAGTGAGTTGTCTCTGTCATTTCTAGAGCTTATATATTATTCTTCTGTGGTGTTTGAAGGAGTAGAAGACGGATAGTTATGGTTATAGTTTTCCTTAGTTAGGATTAAAGATAAGTTACACATAGGGTTTTAGACTCCCAAAGATAGAATACATGATGGGATATTTTCTTAAATCTTACTAAATGTTAATGGACTAAATATTGTCAACTGTGATTCTTATTTGATAACTGTTATGTTATATATTTTCTATGTTAAGGTTAAAACCCTTCTTTTTATTTAGACAGAAAAGAGGAGATGATGGGAGTCATTCTGTATATGTTTCTCATACTAGTTAATAAATAAAGCACTGTTGGCCAATAGGAAAGGAAGATAGGAGGGACTAGGAGACAAGGAGGAAATTGGAAGTAGTAAGGAGGAGTCAGGATGGAAAGCCTGGAGAGAATAGAAACGCCAGCTGCCTATCCCTGGCAAGACCACGTGGGAAATACATAGAAATGGGTTAATAATTAATGAGAGCTAGCCGATAAGAAACTAGCACCTGGCAAACAGCATAATATCAAATACAGAATCTCTGTGCGTAATTTGGGGCTGGCGGCGTGGCAGCAGGACAAGACCAGGCAGTGGGCAGAAAAACCGTACTCCTTACAAATGGCGCCCACGTGGCTAGTAAGAACTTCCACTTAAAATTTAACAAAAGCTTAAAAAAGGTTTTAGAAACAAAAGAACAGAGACAAGCAAGGTTTCTTGGTGGCAGCATTTTCTCGGTTGAACTCTGCTTTGCAAGAGACAAGCAGATATTCGTGCTGCTCCTTTAAGGAAGATTCCTGACTCAGCATAAGTGGCAAAAAACTGCACAGCTCTTAAGAAGCACTGCTAACCATTTATTGGTGTGTACGAGAGCTTGCATTGGCAGTGACCACATCTCCAAGCCGGCAGCATGCAGACTAAAGCAGTGAGCACAGTTCTCACTGCCGGCAGTAAAATACCACCATTTTTGATAAATGCAGCAAAAACAACAAAGACTTTCATTTTAACAATGTTTTTGTTTAACAGATAAAGACTCATGGCCAAAAAAAGATAAAGATTTACAGTGAAGACAGATTCATAGTAAGAAAAACCTCTAAAGGTTTAAAGTGTTTTAAAATAAATGCAGGCTTGGGAAAAAAATGGTTTTAAGAGACAAAGAGGAACTGGGTGTGGTGGCACACACCTTTAATCCCAACACTTGGGAGACAGAAGCAAGCAGATCTCTGTGATTCAAAGTAAACCTGGTATGCAGAGTGAATTCCAGGACAGATAAGAGTTACACAGAGAAACCCTGTCTCAAAAAATAAAAAGTAAAAGAAACGGAGTAATAATAAAGCCACGTAAAGATGAAAAGCTCAGAGAGAATCTGGATACTGTATGGTATTACATTGTCTTCGCATTGTTTGACTGCTGTGGAAACAATAACTGTTAAAGGAAATACTGGTGGATTAATTCAATTTATATGTTTTAAAAATGCTTTGACTCAAAAATTTAAGTTCAAGGACAAGTTACTGGGGAAAGGATTTCTATTTTTGTTTCCACAGAAAATAAAAAACTGTGGATTCCTTACAGACTAATGTGGTTTGATCAAGCCAGACACCCTGAAACAGAGTTTCTGGTGATCCAACATTCAAAACAGCTTAAACAAAGCAGCTTTGCAGACTACAGCCAAGATTTCTGCATCTTCTCAGGATCCCCCATGACAGCGCCCCTGCCAGCAGGAAGTAGTTTGGAAAGAACGACGACCAAATTCCCAAATATCGTTTATAAATGTTTGTTTTCATTTAAATGGATTTGGTTATAAATGGTTAATGATCACAACCAATATCTTTTTAAAGGTAAAAAGGGGATTAGGGTATAGATATGAATACTTCATTTTGGAATGGATTTTCATTTATCGATATAATTTAAGGTCAATGTTGTGATATGTATATTTCTCTTCTTGTTTATGTATTGTGTTTATATAGCTCATTTAAAAATGTAATGTATAATTTAGTACAGATTTTACATAGTTACCTCTAATAGTCAAAACTTATACCTTGGTGAGTTAGGTTTTCAAGATACACAGAGATGTATTTGAGATAGATAGGCATTCTTCATACCTTTCAAAGACCTACAGAATATGGCATTTAAAATGGTATAGGGTTTTTGTGACAGTGAGACATAATTGCTCTTGGCAATACCACCTGCACCAGAAAGGAAGATGGACATTGAAGAAACTCGTTATGGAGTTTGCTTCCAGTATGCAAGACTAGCCATTTGGACAAGATACAGCTCTTGTCTGGACTTTTTAACTTAATGCTATATAAACTGGACATGCAGGACCCACAGAAAAGTGACTGCAGATGCAAGATGGACATTGCTATAGAGTTCCTGCTTCATGGAAGAGTCTGCCAGACAGTCTGCAGGACACAGAGGAAAATGACTGACAAACTGCCATACGAAGTTTCCTGCTTTGCTGAAGAGTCTGCCAGACACACGATGGCCTATGGGCTGAAGATGAAAGGTTACAAAAGAACTTCAGGTGACCAGGCAGTGAGTTTTCTCTGTCATTTCTAGAGCTTATATATTATCCTTCTGTGGTCTTTAAAGGAGTTGAAGATGGATAGTTATGATTATAGCCTTCCTTAGTTATGCTTAAAGATAAGTTACATATAGGACTTTAGATTCACAAATTTAAGATAGATAATAGAATAGTTTCTTTTAATCTTGCTAAATGGTAATGGACTAAATAGTGTTAACTGTGATTCATATTTAATAACTGTTGTGGTCTGTCAAGTTCTATTGGCCTTAGCCAAAACTGGGTGTACCAACATTGCTGTGAGACCTAGGGTGACTGTTCAGGTGGATTGCTGTTTCTGTCCTTGCTGCACCTTTTGGAAGTTGTCCATCTGCATTTCCTGTCTACTCTAGTATTGTTAATTTCCTTCTCAGGTCTTGATGAGGTTGAAGATTAAACTATCACAACTATTATTCTCTCTTCCTAGTTAGATATATTAGGTACTAGACTTACATTTTCCAGCTTAGGACAACTCTATTGTAAACTCCATTGTGCCCTTACCCTAGGACTAGATATGTAGATCATTTTGTACTTCGATTTTCCTTTTCTTAGAGCACACTTGTTATTCACTGTTTTGTATATAGTTTTGTATTAAGCCTAAATCTTTTCTTTAGACTAAAGGGGGAATTGTAGTGAGATAGTCCTTCTGTGGCACTGACCACGCCCATTGGGGGGTGAAGCCATGGGCGGAAGTGACCTGTGGAAGGAAGTCGGAGGAAAGGCAGTAAAAGCTCTATTGCTGGCGTGACTTGGACAGGAGAGGATTGGGTTGAATTTCCTGGTGTTTATCTGTCTAGGTTGTAAGTTATTTCTACCTAAATAAACATCTATTCAGCCTATTTGTTTATCCTGATCCTTATTTAACCACGATACCCCCTGAACATGGGTCTAAGCTAAATGTCCTGTGCAGTCTAAGGGACTTCAGACAGTGGAATCAGGAAACATCCCTGTTGCTAAAAAAGACTTTGGGGGAATATCCCCATGGAGGTATAATGCATTAACCTTGAGACAGGAGAGATATTTTAGTCCCTACTTCAAATGACTTGAAAGATTTAGATGACCTCTCCTGGAAGGCATCACGCTATGTGTATAGTGTCCTTTGGATGGGAGGGAGAGTGGTCGTGGGCTCGGGAAGTTGGGAGAGAGGGGAAGAAGGAGGGTGGGGGTAAGGTGGAATGAACTGGTTTGATATGTATAAATTTTTTAAATTAAAAACATTAAAAAGATACCAATGTAATTTTCAAAAAAAAAAAAAGTTAATATTTTAATAATTTAAAATTTTTACCTCTATTGACTTTGAAATATCACACTTCCAAAGAGAGAACATCACTTCCAGCACAAGTTTAAATAGGGAGGGGAGGGTGAAAACTGAAGGATCACAGATTCAGAGCATCTGGCTACTAGAGTTCTTTTCTCTACCTATTCTCAGACAAGCCATGTGCTCCTGTCCTCACACTGCCTCCTCAGATTGACTGCTATCTCTTCGATCCCTCAGACTAATTGCTCAAACAAAATCATCTCACTGCATGTTCTTCTGTCTCCTCTAACCTTATCTTCCTCTCTCTGTCCATCCATGTCACTCCTATCTCCAAATCCCTACTGCTGGGATTAAAGGCCTGATTCCCAAGTCCTGGGACCACCTTAGTGTGAGCTGTTTTTCTTTTAGACAGACTTAGTATGTGTCTAACTACTGACATAGTGTGTGTGTCTAACTACTGATTTAATGTGTGTGGATAACTAGTGACCTAGTCTTTGTAGCTAACTAGTGACTTAGGTGTGTAGTTGACTAAACACATAAAAATACATAGGAGAATGGCTAACTACTATATCAGTGTGTGTGTGGCTGACTATTTTCTTGGTATTTTTGGCTAGCTAGTGAATTGGCTGACTAGTGACTTAGTATGGGTGGGTAAGTAGTGATATATTGTGTGTAGATAACTAGAGACATAGTGGCTGTTGCTAACTAGTAACCTAGTAACCTAGATATCCCATAGGAAATTCAAATTGGCCACATAATGGCTCTCTAGATCCAGATATTTTACAGGATCTTTCAAATTACTGCCAGCGAACAGGTAGATGGAAGGAGTTTTTTTCTATCTCTTTGCTAAACAATCTCTTACCCTCAACTTGGTTCTGTTCTCTTCCCGCCACATTATAACTCTCCTCCCGCCTTGCAGCTGCAGCTTGTCTCAGGGCAGTAGGCTGGGCTGAGGCAGCATCTACTCAGGACAAAATTGAATCTCAAAATGTTATCATTTCTGCCAGCTGTTGGGGATAAGTTTATGGTAGCTGCCATTTTGACAGCGTGGCTTCTAGCCTCACCCCCCATGGTT
The DNA here is from genome assembly GCF_943737965.1 of Phodopus roborovskii. Classification (NCBI taxonomy): domain Eukaryota; kingdom Metazoa; phylum Chordata; class Mammalia; order Rodentia; family Cricetidae; genus Phodopus; species Phodopus roborovskii. The sequence goes on from NW_026125571.1 coordinate 184,921, forward strand.
CTTCCCTGTGCTACACCAGCCACCTAGGCACAGGGAGTCTAGCTGCTTCTGCTGCCAGCAGAACCTGTAATTCATTTACCTTTTGCTTTTATTCTTTTATTTGCTTTATTCTTTATTCTTTATCTCTAATTTCTTTTTCACTATGTCATACATAGCTTCACATTAAAGTACTTCTCAATTTTCACAGTCTTGTTTAATACATCTGTACATTTAACTTAAATTTAACTTTATGTAAATGCAAGCTAACTTCATACAACTTAAATTCAATTGTACTAAATCTCAACTATTTCTAAATTGCTATGTGCCTTTGAATGGTGGTAAATGTCTATTTCAAGCTAACAAAATATTTATGCCACCCAGTCTTTCCTGTGAGCTGTTTATTAAGGTTAAGCCTCTATTATCACAGGGAGTTTTTCTCTTCCTCTTTGTCCTCTATGGTTATAAGTGTAACCTACTAAGTAAAAACCAGTTACAGTCATTCTGCAGGGCCCTAAGTAAAATATCCCTCCACAGCCGCTCAGCTTGGATCCAGTTTTCAAAACAGATTAATTACGAGGATATTTTGTATACTAAGGTATGCTAAACAGTCAGACAGCCCTCAAATGCTCAGAGATCTAGGAATATGGCATTTAAAATGTCTCATTAAAAAGATTTTTTAACAGAGACAGGCCAGATGCTGGCACCACCCATTTCCTCCAAGATGACTGATGGACACTAAAAGTAGCTCCACCCACAAAAAGTGGCAACACTAGCCGCTAAGCAATCTGCCTTCATTTCATCCCTCACAAACTGTACACCACAAACTCTGGTCTGGGTTCCAACACATGACAGATTAAAACATGCTGGGAATAGCCAAATCACTCCCCTTACCACAGCCTTGTACCTTTTTCATAGTGGTGGATTCAGGACCATTTTGCTTACCCTGAATCCTCCTCAGTATAAACAATTTTCCTTATTCTGCACTGAGGTAGAAGCAATGCTCCACTTGCAAATGCTTTTCCTGTGACTGCACTGGATAGTTGGCTACCTGACTCTCATGGAAAATTTAAATCTCTTAGGCGTTACAGTAATTTAAGAAATTTGAAGGTATAGTACAGAAGACAGCAAGGCCATTGTTTGGAGAGCAACAGAGTACAACCAATGCTACTTTCATCAACATGAGGATTATCTCATAAACATTCTTCTAACAGGATGCAAATGCATCTGTTGTAGCATTAATATGCCTTCCCAGGGAAAAATCACTTCACCCACAGAGGCGATCCATAAAGACAAATATTTCTAACATAACATATATCTATCTCTGGAAAATACTCAGAGGCGCCAGCCTAGACATAGTTTGCTTTTCTATATGCAATCCTTCTTAAATGGCTTTTGGTTCAAGCTCCATTTTACACAGTGAACAATTTCAGTAGAGACTGGAGACAGTATGTCCTAGCTACTTAGGGAGATGGGAGGATTACACCGCAAATGTGTTCCCAGTACTGTTCCTAAAGGCCTTCAGATACCCGAAACTGAAGGACCTGTTCCTCATATAGGATCCTGAGGTGGTGATGGGAAATGTGATAGATGGGAAATGTAGAAGGTAGAAAAGATTTTAAAAAAAGCTGGGATAGGGAGATGTGTCCCATGAAAAGTTTCTTAGGAGAATGACACTTGTATACTATTTCCACAGAGGAAATGTAAGGAAAGGGACATATGTGAAGTCAGTAGAAACCCATTAAATGGGACAAACTCAGGAGAACACCACTAAAACAATGGAATACAGGATATCTCATGATCATTGCTGACTAAGCCCACAGTGGCCTTGGGACTGAGAGCCATAGCTCTATGTAGTTTATATCTACATATCTGAAAGAACCTGTCCAAAAGGCTTTGTTCCATGAAATTACCAGCTCTCCAATGCAAATACCTGGATTTTGGCGAGGTTCTGTGTGTGTGTCAATACACCAGGCCCTTAGGAAAAGATTTCAAGGCCTAGGCCCCTGGTTGTTACTATCTCTTCTGAGAATGTTTCTCATCCCTGCATTAGGACCTAAGTAAAAGCTTTGCTTCATCAGGCCACTCATACATCATTGGTTTACTTTTAAAATCTGGTGTCCTATTGCCACAGTGGTAGAACTATGCTTTTCTGGGAAGAAAACTGCAACTATATGATATAATACCATTTAAGGTTGTTTATGACACTGTAATATCTCTCTGAGCAGCTTGTATTGGGGCAGGTGTATCATAAGGGTGAGGGACTAGATGCTGTTGCAAAACAGGAGTAGCTTCTGTGTAATGGTTTGCAGTCAAAGGTCTGGAAAATCATGGACAACAAATGTGTATCTAGGATTCAAAATTCTAACAGGACTGATCAGCATACACTTATCTTTGTGTGTTTTAGAGGCAGTACTACCTCAGTTAAATTCTACTTTATGAGATATAATATCTCAAAAGCAGTTGTAAATCGTTTGTGTTACAAATTCTACTCATGTAGTTCACTGCTCAATAGTGAAGTGCTACCCTTACATGAGATGTCTTTTACAACCTGCAGAAAATTAACAATACATGGATCTTACACATAATATTAAATTCCAAACGGCTGAACTTATAAAGGACTTAACTAAAAGGCGTCTGGAGGTTTGTTGGCTTGCTTTCAGTGGGTGCACCTGAAGTATGTAGAATTTGACTTAAAAAGGGTTTCCATGGATATCCTCCCTGCTCACAGTACTCAAAGCAGATACAGCCCACAGAATAGTTATTTGGTAGACTCTCTCTAGCTTCTGGGAATTGCAAGAACTACATGATTCAGGGGACAGGTTGTCTCCTTGCAGCTTCCCACCCAGATCCAGGGAATATCCACCACACTGGATCCATCACCTATCTCCCACCACCCGATTTGGGGACGGCAGCCCCTCACTCACCATGCTGTGGTTTTCCAGTTTGCCCCTACTCAAAGCACATCACTCAAAACCACTGGCTGTAGTTTCTCTTCAAATCCAGACCAGAAGGGCCCTGCACTTCTTTTGACAAGCACATCACAAAGGGGCCTGATTAGCTAATGAGGCCTGAGTGATAAAAACACCTCCCAGGTGGTTTCAAGTGCTTAAGGAGTAATTGCAATGGTTACTGATTGCCTTCTAGCACTAAGACTTTTCTCATCAGCATTGATGTGCATTTCTATAGCAATTGTCCTATAGCTGAACTGTGCTATCATTCTGTAGTACACAGGCATTTACCTTGCTTCCTCCTAAACACAGTGAATTGCTAGCTAAATATAATTACTTAAATGGATTGAGTGATTCTTGGTGAAAAAGTTGGAGGGGAGCTCCAAATATTCGTTAACTACCACAAGAGATTTAGGATGCAAAATGTGTTTTGTTATTTGGTTAAACACTGAGTTTTGTTTAACTAAATTTGCTTTTTTACCTGTTTATCAAAGGAACTACAGATAATCAGGAAAGAAAAGCAGGGACCACATCCTCAAAAAATATAAATGATCTTTCTCTGGCAGAATGCCGGATGGTGGCTCCATGAATGTAGAATTTTATCCCTGAAATTCAGGAGACAAACACTTAGCAAAGTCATCATAATGAGAAAATAGTCTTCATGGAAAATTGAATATTTACAGAGGAATATATCTTCTGTAAGCATATAAAAAAATAAAAATAAAACAAAAGCCAACTGCAGTAATGAAGGTCTCTCTGCAGAAAAGGAATGTATTGTGAAACTCTCCATATATGTGGAAAGTTAATTTATACGATGTCTCCCCAGCTGTGATATATTTAGTCCAACAATGGTTGCCAACCAATGGGAATCTGAAGAGTACAGCAGTTTTTTAGTTTATCAAGGATGGATGTGTCAGCTGGTCATTATGCATCAAAAT